>NC_056664.1:75050230-75280230 GCF_018350195.1 Panthera tigris | reverse complement strand
TCAGATCTTATACATTGACTGTTATTTACTTTATCTGAATTTTAAAAAACTTCTTCTATTTATGCAAATAATATTTTCAAAGTTGCAAAGTTAGGGAATATAATAATAGAAATAGTACCTTGAATGTATAACATCTTTGTCTCAAAAAGGTTAGAACACTACAAATGAATATTCTCATTGTTTTCCAAACAATATGGAAGAGCCTGCATATTATTATCTCTGGGATTTCTCATGTGAAAACCACCTTCTCAATGTGGTTTTACTCTTTCATTTTTATATAAACTTAATTTGCCTTAATGTTTCTGAAATCTCTGATACGCTGTTTTATTTCCACTTATTTCTCATCTGTTGTCATCTCTGTATCTACCAATGATTTTTCCTTAGTTTACTCATGACAAATTCCTGGAGAAGGGATTGGTTATTTATATGTTATAGTATTTGCCTGTAGATGATTCAGTTACAAAATGCAACTAACAAAATGTAATTTTGAAAAATGCACATTAGCACTTTTTCCAATCCAAAATAATATTTGGCCTTATTAACTTTTGATTCAGATTAAATGCAACACTAGCTATAATAATGTTAACAAAGATAATTATTACTAAATGTAATAGCTAACACTTTTAAATAGGGCATATGATATACCAGCCACTCTTCTAAACACTTTAACTCTTAATCTTCTCAGCAACCATTTGAGATAAGTGCTATTAGCATCCTCACTTTACAGATGGGGAAAATGAGGCAAAGAGGATTTGTGACCTGCCAATGATTCTAGACTATAAGTAGTAGAACCAGGAATTAAAGCCAAGCCTTCTGGCTCCTAAGACTTTATTTTTAAGTAACCTCTATACACAATGTGGGGCTTGAATTTACAACCCGGAGATTAAGAGTTGCATGTTTTACCAACTTGAGCCAGCCAGGTGCCCCTCCTGGTTATGCTCTTAAGTGCTATGGTATACTATCTAAACTGTTTCGCATACTGCCTCTTTGTAGTCAAACAAACACTATTTTCCTTCTGTTGATTTCAAGTAGTTCTCAAATCCCACATAGTTGTTTAAGTTCATTGTCATACCCTCCCATATTTTCTTTCCCACAAAGAATATTAGAATTTTAATCATGTTATACTGGTTCTAGAATCTAGAAGTATGTCTAATACAAAGTAATTTCTTGATAGCTGTTTTGTGAATTATGTCTACTAATATTTAGAAAATAACTGTTTTGCAAATTTAATTATGTCTGCTAATATTTAGAAAATCTCAGTGTTCTTTCTTATATGGGAGAGAAACAAAGGTCAGCTTCTCAGCCTCAGAATATAGATAATTGAGTAGTTAACCAACTAAGCTAGTTTATTTACCTCATGTACTATACCCACTTTGTATTCTTATGAACTAATAAAACAGAGATGTTTACCTTCAGAAACATCTCTGTTTAACTTCTAAGCCCTCTCAAATTCATTTCCAGATTTTCATTATTAATTAAACTCAAGTTTTCCTCTCCATTCTAAAAGACAGCCATTCCAGAAGCAGACTCTCTAGTACCTCATACAGTCTTTCATTCATCAGGCCATCTTGTTTCTGAATGTTATCTAATTTTTGAAATATAGTTAAGGTCATGTTTATTTCTGGAATGATGGTTTCCACTCTGAAAAGGTCACAGATCTCAGTCATTCCTTTAAGGGCAATAAACAAGTTAAAAATTGGGGAAGTGGGGCACCTGGGTGGCTCAGTCGGTTAAGCATCTGATTTCAGCCCAGGTCATGATCTCACAGTTTGTGGGTTTGAACCCCGTGTCAGGCTCTGTGCTGACAGCTCAGAGCCTGGAGCCTGCTTCAGATTCTGGGTCTCCCTGTCTCTGCTCCTCCCCGACTCACATTCTTTCTCTCTCTCTCTCTCTCTCAAAAATAAATAAACGTTAAAAAAATTGTTTTTAATTGGTGAAGAAATCCTGGCCAGATAGTCCCTTCCACACCTTCTCCAGAAGTAGTCTAATGGCATCATGTTAAGATGGACACACCTTTCCCTTCTGGTGTAACATAACTGAGATATGATTTGGGACATTAGCTGAGAAGTGCCCAAGATTGGGAAATGTTAGGTCATGTAGAGCCAGTATTTACCCAAGGGAAGGGCTAGAGATAGACCTTTCATAGGTACTGTTTCAGGCTTACATTGGAAATAACCTACACAGACAAAAAAAAAAAAAAAAATCAAAAAAATAAGCAAATTTAACAATTGTGTTTAACAACATCAAGGTTTCAAAAAAGCACTGCCTTTTATAAGTAGGGTATTTGAGACTTTGTCTTTAGTGTTAAAGTTTGTTTTAAAGATATAAAAATTTTTGGACAGTTCTAGAAATTTTTAGTCTGTTAATAATTTAAAAGATTAAAATTTAAAACTCTTATAACTATTTGAAAGTACAAGATGACAAAATAAACTTAAGTCTACGGATTGAATTCTGATTAAATCTTTGCAAAAAAAATGTTCTCTAAAGATATCTTTATGTAAATATTTCAGCAAATTATTCTTATGCAGTCTCCTTTCTTTGGAACTCAGCAGTCTTTTATTGGAATATGACTTTTTTAACAGTGTGATTCTTGTATCTTTTTAAATTATTTTCTTCAGAAAATTACAGTGATGATTTTGAAGATGAGGAGGATATTGATGCACCTTTGACCACTAAAGAAGAGACTAATTCCAAAGAAAATCCCAAATCTGAAAAAATACATGTACCCAAACAGGTGATGCATCAATTATATATTTGACAGTTTTGAAATTTCTTTCATCACCTTAGCTGACTGTCACTATATGGAGAGCTCAAAATACAAAGTTTTTTATTGTCTTTCTCATTGTTGTAAAGCTATAGGTCTCTTAACACTCAGACATTTTCTTAATTCAGGATGTCAATTGTAATAAATTTGGCAATTGATTTTCTTTCTTTTTTTAAAACTTTTTAACATTATTTATTTTTGAGAGACAAAGAGAGACAAAACATGAGCAGGGGAGGGACAGAGAGAGAGAAGGAGACACAGAATTTGAAGCAGGCTCTAGGCTCTGAGCTGTCAGCACAGAGCCCGATGCAGGGCTTGAACCCACAAACTGCGAGATCATGACCTGAGCCGAAGTCAGATGCTCAACTGACTGAGCCACCCAGGTGCCCCTGGCAATTGATTTTCTAGAGGATCTCTTTTGGCAAGTAATTTCCTTAAGCTTTAAAAATTAAAATTTTAATTGAAATCTCAAATCTAATTTTTAAACAGGTATATTAAGCTACACTTTCTTTGGTAGATCTTGTCCTTGTGAAATACAAAAAACATCTCTCCTCAGTATTTATGCTAGTAGTGACATTACTGTCTGAAACTTACTAGACTAAGATCATGAATTAATTCATTACTTCATTCATATTCAGTGTTGCTATACTTCAGATCTCTTCTTAGTTCTTAGCAAGATTGGCTAAGGGTATTACTACATAATGTCTGCCATATAGAACTCTCTGAAGCTACCTATATTAACAAGTAGGATAATTACTATTTGTTATGTTAGTCTTTTTTTTTTTTTAAACGTTTATTTATTTTTGACACAGAGACAGAGCATGCATGGGGGAGGGTCAAAGAGAGAGAGGGAGACACAGAATCTGAAACAGGCTCCAGTCAGGCTCTGAGCTGTCAGCATAGAGCCCGACATGGGGCTCGAACTCACGAACCGCGAGTTCATGACCTGAGCCGAAGTTGGACGCCCAACCGACTGAGCCACCCAGGTGCCCCATTATGTTAGTCTTGATCTATATAGTCAGGTCTCTTTGGGGACTGCATGTTAGGATTACATGTTTTAAACATGTGTGAAACCATAGATTGTCTAAACAGAAGCAAGAAATACTTCCCAGGTATCAATAGATACTCTCATTTTAAATATACCTGGTGCTTTGTCACTAGTTGTCTCTATATCACTCAGTTTAGTGGGGAAAATAAGACCTTTAGAAATACATGAAGATTAATGTGATCTGCTGGCTTTCCTTAGAAGCTTACTAGCATTTATATTTGGAATATGGCAATTTAAATATTTTATGAAAAATAAGTCAGTAGAAGACACAGTGGTTTGATATATTAAGGAAATATAGGGGTGCCTGGGTGGCTTATTCAGTTGAGCATCCGACTCTTGGATTTGGCTCAGGTCGTGATCCCAGGGTTGTGGGATTGAACCCCACGTCAGGCTCCATGCTGAGGGTGGAGCAGGCTTGAGATTCCCTCTCTCTGTCTGCCCCCTCCCCTGCTCAGGCATGCACTCTCTCTCTCTTAAAAAAAAAAAAAAAAAGAGAGAAAAAGAAAAGAAAATATAGGCCTGCATAAAAATGTGTCAGTGTAGAATGAATTAAAGCTCTGTTATTATGGAATAATCAATCCTACATGTTGCCTATCCAAGTGGAGAATGTAGGTGACACTAATTATAAAACTTATTCTAACGGAACTTATAATTTTGATAAATTTCAACTATCTTGCCATTTGGTGGCCTGCCTCTTTGAAAATTTTGTCTCTCAAAATGTAACTGAAACAGACTACAAATTATAGTTGATCATTAATTTTGAAAAGAAGAGAAAAGTGATTGATGATGTTATAGCAAGAATCTTATATAAAGTATCCATGTTATCTTGGAGTTCAAAAAATAGAATTTCTAAGCAAGGTGAATGAGCAGATGGCATCAAGATTCTTTAAACAAGGCTTATAAAGGCCTAAATTAATTGGTAATTGCTACAGTCCTGAAGTTCTTTCATAGCTATGTTCTCTAGTCTTGTAAAATTATTAGTGAATGGGAGTAATAAAAGAAATCTGGAAGATACATTTCTTTCTCATGATGGAGTAAAACACTGGTTTTCAAATTTTGCTACTATTTGCATTGTGGGCATTTTATATAATTTTGGTTTCAAATAATATGATTATTTTCTTCTTTTAATTAAGGAAGAAGAGAAAACTGGCATGCTGGCTAACGGTAAATATTACATATTCACATATTTAGATAGCAAAAATTGGTCTATTCAGAATAGTATCAAAATAATTCTGCACAAATTGCTATGTGTCTTTTGTTTTTAAATATCTTTAATGAATTAAAGTCCACAGATTTTCTCAATGATAGGTCCCTTATGCTTGTCTTGAATCCTTCCTGTTATATGTAAGAATATATTATTTTTCTAAACACTAGGAGCAGATGGCATTATGGGTAAATTCTACCAAATATTCAAAGATGAATTCATATCAATTCTTTTTAGAATCTTCCAAAAAAAATGAAAGAGGGAATTCTTCCAAACTCATTCTATGAGGCTAGCATTACCCTGATAACTAAAACCAGACAAAGACACCTCAAAAAAAGAAAACCACAAGAAAGCAATCCCATTTACAATACCATGAAAAAGAATAAAATATTTGGGAATAAACTAACCAAGAAGGTGAAAGAGGTGTACACTTAAAACTGTAAAACATTGATGAAAGAAATTAAAGAACACACAAATAAATGAAAAGATACTCTGTGTTCATTGATTAGAAGAATTAATGTTAAAATGTCTGTATTACCTAAAGTGATCTACAGATCCAATGCAATCCATATCAAATTCAAATGGCATTTTTCACAGAAATAGGAAAAATAATCCTAAAATTTACATGGAACCAAAAAAGACCCCAAATAGCCAAAGCAATCTTGAGAAAAAAGAATAAAGCTGGAGGTATCACACTTCCTGATTTCAAATACATTACAAAGCTACAATAATCAAAATAGTATGGTATTAGCATAAAAAAACCACATATATCAATGGAATAGTAATCAGAATAGTATGGTATTGACATTTTAGAAAGACTCATAGATCAACGGAAAGTCCAGAAATAAATACATGCATATATGGTCAATTAGTTATTGATAGTGGTACAAAGAATACACAGTGAGAAAAGGAATAGTTCTTCAGTAAATAGTGTTTGGAAAGCTGGATAGCCACATGCAAAAGATAAAACTTGACCCTGTCTTACCCCATACACAAAATTGAACTCAATGGATTGAACACTTGAACATAAGACCTAAAACTGTAAAACCCATAGAAGAAAACATGGGATAAGCTCTTTGATACTGGTCTTGGCAACAGTTTTTTAGATTTCATACCAAAAGCAGAAATAAATGAGGTTGATTGCATCAAACTAAAAAGCTTCTGCACAGCAAGGGAAACCATGAACAATATGAAAAAGCATTCTGTGGAATGGGAGAAAGTATTTGCAAACTACATATCCAATACAGGGTTAATATTCAAAACATACAAGGAACTCATACAAATTAATAGCCAAAAAATGGCCAACAGGCACATAAAAAGATGCTTAACTTCACTAATTATCAGGGAAATGCCATTAAAAACCACAGTGAGGGACAACTGGGTGGCTCAGTTGGTTAAGTGTCTGACTTCAGCTCAAGTCATGATCTCATGGTTCGTAAGTTCAAGCCCTGCGTTGGGCTCTGTGCTGACAACTCAGAGTCTGGGGTCTGCTTTGGATTCTGTGTCTGCTTCTCTCTCTGCCCTCCCCTGCTCGCTCTCTGTCTCTCTCTCTCAAAAATAAATGAACATTAAAAAAATTAAAAGAAAAAAACACAGATATTACATCATGCTTGTCAGGATGACAGTTTTCAAAATGATTAGAGATAACAAATGCTGACTAGGATGTGGAGAAAAGGGAACTCTTATTTGCTGTTGGTGAGAATGTAAACTGGTATAACCACTACAGGAAACAGTATGAAGACTCCTCAGAAAATTAAAAATAGAACTATTACGTGATCCAAAGTCCCACTTCTGGATATATATCCAAAGAAAACAAAATTATTATCTCAAAGAGATATCTATAGCCCCCTGTTCTTTGCAGCATTATTTATAATAGCCAAGTATGGAAACAAGCTAAATGTCTGTCAGTGGATGAATGAAAATGTGACACGTATATACTAATGAAATGTTGAGTCCTAAAGGAAATTCTGTTATTTGCAACAATATGTATCACTTGGCTATATTAAATAGCAAGACAAAGGTGAATATTGCATGGTATCACTTACAGATAGAGTTTAAAAATAAAAGTTGAACCCAGAAACAGTAGAATGAGGTTGCTAGGAGCTGAGGGGTGGGGAAAATGAGGAGAGATTAATAAAGTATAAACTTTCAGTTACAAGATTAAAAAAAAAAAAGTCTGAGAAAAAAAAAGTCTGAGAATCTATATAACATAAGTACAATTGTGTTTGTTATATAATTAAAATTTGCTAAGAGAGTAGAACTTAGCTGTTCTCACCAAAAAGGTGATGCATGCCTTAATTAACTCAGTTGTAAGAATCCCTTAACAATTTACATAAATCATCACATTTTCCACATTAAATATATTACAGCTTTGTTTTTCAGTTATACCTCAATAAAGCCAAAGAGGGGAATAAAAAGATGGTTAATTAACAATAGAAAGTGTAATTTACAGAGTCTCAACCAGTGGTTATGTTGGTATATGTTTAACAGCTGTATTCTGGAAGAAAAGAAAAAAGCCTGTTTTGGACAGCCTGCTTGCGTTTATGGTGTAAACACTTAACATCATAGATGATTTTAAGACATCAATATGAATATGCAAATCAGTCAATATGTTAAAACACATTAACAAAATGAAAGAAAATACATTGCTCCACCCATGTCATTGCAAATGATAAGAGAGTATTATGCTAAGCGAGATAAGTCCAAGAAGGACAGATACCGTATGATTTCACTCCTATGTGGAATTTAAGAAACAAATGAACAAAGGGGGGGGGGGGGCGGGGAAGAGAGAGGGAGGTAAACCAAGAAACAGACCCTTAACTATAGAGAACAAACTGATGGTTACCAGTTTGTTGGGGGGATGGGTTAAATAGCTGATAGGGATTAAGGAATGCATTTGTTTGATGAGTTGTATGGAAACATTGAACTTCAACATTCACTGTATTGTACAACTGAAACTAATATTATGTTGTATGTTAACTAACTGGAATTTAAATAAAAACTAAAACAATAAAAACCCTGGAGCATCTTACACACAAAAAAATCCATTTGACAGAGTTCAACATCCATTCATGATTAAAACTCTTAACAAAATAGAAATTACACAATAAAGGCCATGTGTGAAAACTCTGTACCTAACATTTTAATCAAAGGTGAAAAACTGAAAACTTTCTCTTTAAGGTTCAGTATAAGGCGAAGATTCCTCCTCTTCACACTTCTGTTCAGCATTGTACTAGAAGTTCTAGTCACAGCAGACAAGAAAAAGAAATAAAAGGCATCCAAATCAGAAAGGAAGAAGTAAAATTGTATTTATTTGCAGATGGCATGATCACATACATAGGAAACCCTAAAGACAACTGGCAGAATTAATGAATTAAGTTTCCAGATTAAAAAAAATCAACATACAAAACTTAATGTTGTTTTTATAAACAAAAAACAGAATAAAAAACTTAGGAATAAATTTAATCAAAGAAGTGAAAGATTTTTACAGTGAAAATTAGAAAACATGAAGAAGACATAGATAAATGGAAAGACATCCTGTGCTCATGGATTGGGAGAATTAATACTATTAAAATGTCCTGACTGCCTAAAGTGATATACAAGTCTATGAGGTAATCCCTATCAAAATCCCAATAGCGTTCCCTATAGAAATAGAAAACAATTTTAAAATTCATAGGGAACCACGAAAGACTCCAAATAGTCAAAGCAAGCTTGAGAAAGAGCAATGCTTAGAGGCATCATCCTCCCTGATTTCAAAATATATTACAAAACCATGGTAATCAGAACAGTATGTTATTGGCAGAAAAGCAGACCTATAAAACCATTGCAACAGAATAGAGCCTAGAAATAAATACACGCATCTGTAGTCAACTGATCTATGACTGATCTACAAGAAGAGGGCCAAGAACATACAATGAAGAAAGGATAGTCTCTTTAATACAGGCATACCTCATTTTATTGCTCTTTGCTTTATTGTGCTTCACAGATACTATGCAGCGTGGCAACACTGCGTCAAGCAAGCCAATATATCAGTGCCATATTTCCAACAGCATTTGCTCACTTCGTGTTTCTGTGTCAAATTTTTGTAATTTTTGGAGTTTTTCAAACTTTTTCATTATTATATTTGTTATAGCAATCTGTAACTAGTGATCTTTGATGTTACTTTTGTAATTGTTTTGGGGCACCATGAACCATGCCCATGTAATATGGCAAACTTAATCTATAGATGTTGTGTTCTGATTGCTCCACTGACTCTTACCCCATCTCCCTACCTCTCTTCAGCATTCCCTATTACCTGAGACCAACAATATTGAATTTAGGCCAGTTAAGAATCCTATAGTGGTTCTAAATGTTTTAAGTAAAAGGAAGAATCAGATGTCTCTCCCTTTATTTTTTAAAAATTGTTTTAAGTTTTATTTTGAAAGACACCAAGACAGTACAAGTGGGGGAGGGGCGGAGAGAGAAGAGACAGAATCCCAAGCAGGCTCCGTGCTGCCAGCACAAAGCCTGATGTGGGGCCCGAACTCACAAAACCATGAGGCCATGACCTGAGCCAAAACCAAGAGTCAGATGCTTAACTGCATGAGCCACCCAGGCACCCCACACGTCTCTCACTTTAAATCTGAGGCTAGAAATGATTAAGCTCAACGAGGAAGGCATGTCAAAAATCGAGATAGGCCATGATACACTTGATCATCCAAGAGTTCTGATAGAGGTATGAGATTCATGTTATTCCCATGCCCGTGTTTCATAACACAACATCCATTCTACAGCCCATGTATCAAAGAGTAATTTTGATGTTTAAGTCTTACTTAAAAATTACATTTCATAAAACTATAGTTGGGCTACTTAGTGATTCCTCTGATGGATCTGGGCAAAGTAAATTGAAACCTTCTGGAAAGGATTCACCATTCCGGATGTCATTAAGAACATTAAGGATTCATGACTTAGAGGAAGAATGTTCCCAACATATAACAGGAGTTTGGAAGAAGTTGATTCCAACCCTTGTGGATGACTTGGAGTGGTTCACAATTTCAGTGGAGGAAGTTAAGTGCAAATGTGGTGGAAGCAGCAAGAAAATAAGAATTAGAAGTGGAGCCTGAATGTGTGACTGAATTGTTGAAACCTTAGGGTCAAACTTGAAGGGATGAGGAAAAGTAGATTCTTGAGATAGAATCTCATCCTGCTGAAGATGCTGTGAAGTTTGTTGAAATGACAGCACAGGATCTAGAATGTTACATAAGCCTCATTGATAAAGGGGCAGCAGGGTTTGAGAAGATCAACTCCAATTTTGAAAGTTCTGTGGGTAAAGAAGTTCTCTATGCTGCAGAGAAATCATTCGTGAAAGGAAGAGTCAATGTGTCAAACTTCACTGTCGTCTTGCTTTAAGGAAGTACCACAGCCACCCCCAGCTTTAGCAACCACTCCTGATCGCTCAGCAGCCATCAAGACTGAAAGACCCTCCACCAGCAAAAAGATTACAACTTGCTAAAAGCTCAGAGCTTTACCAACCTTTCTAAAACAATAAAGGCTCAGAGCCTGGAGCCTGCTTCAGATTCTGTGTCTCCCTCTCTGTCTGTCTCTGCTCCTGCCCCGCTCATGCTTGCTCGCTCGCTCTCTCAAAAATAAAACATTAAAAAAAAAACTTTATATGTGGAATCTAAAAATGTTACACTTGTAGAAATGAGAGTAGAATGATGGTTACCAGGAGCTAGGGGAGGGGGATATGGGAAGATGTTAGTTAAGGAGTACAAAGTTTCAGTTATACAAGAGAAGTAAGTTTTGGAGATCTAATGTACAACAGCATGATTATACTTAATACTTGAAATTTGATAAGGGGAAATCTGAATTGTTGTCACCATACGCACACACAAAAGGTAACTATATAAGGTAAGGGATATATTAATTAACTTGATTGTGGTCATTATTTCACAGTGTATACATATGTCAAAACATCAAATTTACACATTAAATATATACAATTTTTTGAGTTTATTTATTTTGAGAGGGAGCGAGCCCGCACAAGTGAGAGTGGGAAAGAGAGAGAATCCCTGTCAGCACAGAGCCCATCACAGGGCTTGAACTCAGGAGCCATGAGATCATGCCCTGAGCCATAGTCAGATGCTTAACCAACTGAAGCCACTCAGGCGCCCCAAATATATACAATTTTTAACTGTCAACTATATCTCAATAAAGTTGGGTGGGGAGAATACCTTTTTGTTATTTTTCACGGGCCCTTTGCATCCCACACATAAATGTACATTAGATTTGTATATAAGTATAGTTATGTGTGTTAATGTGATCATACTTATTACAGATATATGATTATATACTCTTTACATGTAAATATCTTTGTTTTTATACAGCTTGCATATGATTAAAATACTAAATTGAAGGAACTGTACAATTGCTCTAATTTTTTTTTTTTTTTTTATATTGTTCTAGTGGTACTGCTTGATTCCTTAGACTCTGTTGCAGAGGTCAACCTTGATGAACAGGACAGAGCAACTAAGCCAAAGTCCCTGCCAGAAATGACTGATAATGAAATGACAGGAACAGGTAAAAGTGAAAAACTGTTCTCTAAATACATAGGAGTTTATGACTAAATGACTTTATTTCTAGATAAGGAAATATAATATATAATAATATATGTAATAGCTATATCAACAATAAAAATTTAAATCCCACATTTTTTACCATATTTAACAACTTAAGTAATCTGAATTTGATAATGGTGACACTTAATGCTACTAGGCCAAGTAAAGTCTGTTTTTAATAAAAAATAAATGTATGAAAGCTGTTGATACAAAGTGTAATACTATAGGTAATATTAAATAATTTTCTCTGCCCCTCTAGAGTATTCTGTTAAATTTGGAACATGTAGGAGAAATGAGATTTTGGTCTTACTTTGCTTTTCATTTTTTCCTCTGTGCAGGAAAAAGTTAAATCACATTCCAAAATTCTAATGTACATTGAACCATGCCTTTTCAAACTTGTAAAGCGGTGGAATCCTTACCTGCAAATGAAATCTCATGTAGTATTCTCTGTGTAGATAAAAATGGTGTTTTATCAGTATAAATCTAAATGTTTACATTTATAATGTTTATTTATAAAGTTAGTGAGAACAGTAATGGTATTTTGAGTTTTTTTAAATCATAAGTTTCAGATATTTGTTGTATTCTTTTTTTTAAGTTTATTTATTTTGAGAGAGAGAGAGAAAGAGAGCGTGAGTGGGAGAGGGGGAGAGAGAGAATCACAAATAGACACTGCACTGTCTGCACAGAGCCCATCACAGGGCTCAAACTCACGAGTGGTGACATCATGACCTGAGCCGAAATCAAGAGTCAGACGCTCAACTGGCTGAGCCACCTACCCACCTCAGATATTTGTTATATTCTTTTTTTGTTGTAGTTCTTGTATTATCATCAGACTTCTGATATGTTTGTATATTTTATGTTTGTTGTATAATGTAAAAAAAAATCTTGGTTTACTGCATAAATGTTGCAAATGAGAACTTTTTAATCATCTTGCTTTGAAAGTCTCAGTTGACCAGTATGGTCAATTAAACCAATCCAGATACTTGGAACAAAAGAGCAATAGAAATGATAAATCCCTAGTGAACTCTAAACATCTGCTTGCATTTTATTTTTACTTTATTTTATTTTTTATTTCTTCTTTTTTATTGGAGTATAATATACCCATAGAAAAGTTCATGTATCATAATAGTGCCACCTGATGAATTTTCATAGCATGAATACACCCATGTAACCAGTAACCAGATCAAAAAACAGAGGGCAAAGTCCACTCAAGGTCTTATTTGTAGTTACTGCCGTTCCAAAAGTCACCACTATCTTGTTTCATCCACTTCCATTTAAAAATATAAATATGAAAGTAAAAAAATTACAACAAAATCATGTTACTCATTTGCTTGTTATTACCCAGTTGAATATTCACCATAATGAAATCATGTGCTGAGCACATGTTCTTCAGTCTTACTGTTTAAGTAGATGTCACATATGTGTTATGATAGTCAACCTTACATGCAGTTTTCAGTAAGTCGATATGAATTCTTTAACTCTTACATTTTTTAAAAAATAATTTATTTTTGAGAGAGAAAGAGGGAGTGAGGGAGGGGCAGAAGGAGGGAGAGGACAGAGGATCTGAAGCAGGCTCTGTGCTGACAACAAGAGACCCCTATGTGGGGCTCAAACTCATGAACCTTGAGATCACGACCTCAGGCAAAGTCGGACACTTAACCATCTGAGCCACCCAGGTGCCCCCGGCATGAATTCTTTTAAAAAGACCAATATAGAATTAAAGCTTTTCTAATCAGTGATACGTTATAGGAAATTCATATATATACAGAATGGTCAGAGGAACTGCATTCTAAGATGTACATGAAAACAAAGCAGGAGGCCAAAGTTATCACTCTGATGGTTTTCAAAATATTCCATAAATGGCACATTGGAATGTACAGATTAATTTCTATTTTTATGTGTTAAAGAACAATTTAAAATGAAATTTCAGTCAAACATCTGTAGAATCCATGATTTTCTCTGAGAAACTATGATTTTGTAAAACATGGTATGAAAACCACTGCTGTAGGTTATAAACAATTTTTTTTAAGGTATTGCTGAATGTAAAAACTCTAGTAAGATGATTCAAGCAGTTTTATAAAGGTGTAGTTTTCTGGTCTTATTTCTTAAATGTTCTTGACTCAGAAATAATTTGTTATTACTGGAGGATATACGATCTTATTGTCATATAGCCTTAGATTTGTATTTCCAGCCTTGCCAGTTATCAGCTGTGTGACACTGGACAATTGATGCTTCTAAGCCTGTTTCCTCTTCTTTAAAATGAGACCTTGTGTTGGTCAACTGAGGGAATGTGTAGTGCCTAGTATATTGTTAAGATTCAACAAGCAGTAGCAACTATATGGTTCTCATCACTGTTATTTATATCAACCCTCTATTAATGGTAGAAATCATAATAAAAAACCTGAAGGCATACAGTATAAATACTTATTAGTTGTGGGGTATTGAGTTTACCTACTATTTCAAAAATACACTTGAAAATCTTCAGATCAGCATCTGAACTTGTGTTAAGAACTGAAAAATGAGGGGCGCCTGGGTGGCTCAGTCGGTTAGGCGTCCGACTTCAGCTCAGGTCATGATCTCGCGGTCCGTGAGTTCGAGCCCTGCGTCGGGCTCTGTGCTGACAGCTCAGAGCCTGGAGCCTGTTTCAGATTCTGTGTCTCCCTCTCTCTGACCCTCCCCCATTCATGCTCTGTCTCTCTCTGTCTCAAAAATAAATAAAACGTTAAAAAAAAAAATTAAAAAAAAAAAAAGAACTGAAAAATGAGAAGGTTGTTTTGTTTTTTACCACTTTCTTCTAGAATTAAGAAACCTCAGTTTAGTTGATACATTCTCAAAGACCATCTTTTTAAAAAGGTATTACTTTTGAAATTCTTTGTGCTTTATTGTTTTAGAAAGGTTGGTAACTGTGAAAATGGGGGCCAGATCCAGCTTTTTGCTTATTTTCATTTGTCTCATGGGCAGGTACCCTTTTGTGCGATGACTGCATGACAGGAGCAGTCCCAGGATGACAGTATTACTTCACGACTAGATCCTTGTCTCTGCATCAGAGGATTTGACATTTGTCAACTTCCTAAAGTAGAAAAATTAGGGAGCTTTTAACTTGTAATAATATATAAAATAACTACATAAAGTCCTTTCTTTGTAAGTTAAAAAGCAGAGAAGTCAGCCCTTTGCTGATGAAGCTACATCTATTTTATTTTTAAGCACTATTTGATGAATCATGAGTATAAGCAGAAGAGGAGACTACTCACCCTTTTTCTCTTCTTTTTCCCCACTCTTCTATGACTCTTTTACCTTTTCTCTAATTTTGAAAATTACAGCATTGGTAGTAAAAGGTACAAAATGAGTAAGAAAAATACTTATAAAATTTTAGATCATTATTGTCATATTGTCTTAAAATTCTTTTCTCCAGAATTTATTTATCAATTGGTAGGAGGAGGAGAAGGTTAATAGGGAAGGAAGAGTGAACAATGACATCAGGTTTTCTATTTTGGATGACTGGGTGAATAGTGATACCATTCCCAAAATACGGATAGTAGAACAAGTTTTGTTGGGGAATACAATTAATTCCGTTGGGAATATGCTAGATTTGATTTACTTATAGAACAGTGTAAATATCTGTTAGAAGGTTTAATATTCAAAAAAGAGGTAAGGACAAAAGACATAGATTTGGGTGTCACAAGCATATGGGTAATAGTTGAGCTAAGGGTCTTGATAAAATTAGCCAGCTAAAAAAAAAATAAGTGAGAGGTTTAAAAAAGAGGGCTAAAGGTGGAACCCTAAGATGAACCATTTACCAGAAAGCACAAAGAGGTAGCCATCAGAGTGCTGGGAAGCACAGGAAGAAGAGGCTATACAAAAGAAGCAGTTCCCAGGAAAGCACAGTGTCTGACGTCTCACAGGGTTGGAGAAATTGAAGATGGCTAGGTGTGACTATTAGAAAATTACTTTTGATTATAACAGCTTTAGCAGGATATTGGAACACATACTGGATTGCAGAGTTAGAGGAGTGAATTTCAGTTAAAGAAATGCAGACTGTAGGATACTTGGTGGCACTGGGAAGCAGAGAGAGAGTGCAAAAGTGAGAGAGAATGGTAATGGTAAGGTAAAGACAGAATTCTTGAACGATTTTGTCAGTTAGGAAATTTAGGGATAGTTGTATCCAATGTAATGGGGTTGATTAAGGGTAGTAGGAAGAGAAGGCAGTAACCAGTGGAATCAGAGTTCACAGTTACCATGTCAGGACACATCTTACCTTGCTAAAGAGTTATTGAGCGTTATGTTTTCATACTGGTAGGCTATAGCTACGTATTACCAATGTTTGTATTTAACTCTTGTGTTTATAATGTTGCTGTTGTCCTACAACCTTGTTCACCATTCCTAACACACTAACGGATGCTATTAGTGGTTTATGTTTCTCACGTATTTGTGTGATTATACTGGAGAGTACATTTATTTCAACAGGTGTTTCTTATGGACAAAGCAATAGTGACATTGAAGCTCTACATCAGGCTTATTGTCAGGTAGCCCAGTCTTTGGGAGATACAGATGAACAAAGAATTGAGAGTAATGCATTGGAAAATACCAAGAGCTCAGTGAAAGATTATCCTCAAGAAAATGAAGAGTCCTCTAAAAACATCTCTACTACAGAATCTGGTAAAAGTTAATTTGAGACCTTCTCTGAAGAGTTTCTCTTGTGGTATAATTCAAATAGTTTGCTATAGTGATTGTTTCTCAATCTCTGAATTTAATTTAAAAGGTTTGCTCAAATGAAATTTGGGAATCAGTAGTTTAACTATAAAGTTAGAGCTGAACACAAGATAAAATTTCACTTCCTCTTTCAGTATGCCTTGACCAAATCAGAAAATCACCTGAGTGTTTGCACATTTTTTATGCTTTTCCTTATGCATATACTAAAGTAATTTTTTAAATAGAGAATAATATTTGGGGATCAACTAAATAATATATTTAACAAATGTGTGTGCATGTATGGACATACCCATACGCATATATTTGATATTGATGTAGATGGATACGTCAAATATATAGATATATATATTTCAAATATAAAAATCAAAGGAAATTTTCTTGGTACGAGTAAGTTTATAGTGGGAAACTGGGTTTACTGTATATATCATTTTGTTAGTTCTGTTGGTCAGAAAAAAATGTAATCTTAGTGGGATTAGACAATAAATTAAGCAATTCACATAATTTCGGGGGTTGCTATTTTAACTTTTTTTCCCTCTTAGATCTGCCCACGGTAGAGGAGTTGATGAAACCTATCAGAATAGATTCTTTTGGTGTCAGTGGTTTTGATTTACAACCTGTCAGGTATGAGATTTTTTGAAATGGATTATACAGATTGTTTATTTGCTTATTTTGCTACTGGAAACTTTTAGAATCATTTGTTCTGCATGCTCATTCCTAGTGAATGATTTAACGAGTAGCTTATATGAGTCTGCCTTTGAGTCACTGCTCTCCTTATTAGTAGTTCTTACTCAGTTTATCAAAATTCTTCTAGTGCTAAAATTAAAAAATACTTTAAAAATAGATGCCACTAAAAAAACGTTTGCTGCCATCAAGTATTCTGAAGGCTTTTTTACTGAAAACTAAAATCCTTTCAGCTTTAAATAGCTCAGGGCAGTTGATTTGAATTTTATTCTGTATGAGTCATAGATTTGCTTATTTATAAACCAGTTAGCTTTGTACTTAGTCACAGACCAGCCATCGTTTTTCAGGGTAAGATTTTTGGTCACAGGAGCAGTGGGCTTCAGGAAAATGCACCAGCGCCAGTACATCTTAATGGAAGCTTGTGGGACCTTCCTGTCATTCTCCAGCACAGAGTAGCACGTTACAGTAACCTTGCATTTGTGTCACATCTATTAGAGTGTCACATCCATCATTTCATGTGATCCTCATAACAAATAGGTCAGGCATCTTTATTTGCATCATTCAGGTGTTGGAACTGAGGTAAATCAGTTTAGTAGTGGAGCTCTCACAAGAACCAGGTCATGAAGATGATGGTGGTGGCAGTGGTGGTGATGATAATAATGATAACAGCTGACGTTTTTATCACACGCTCACTGTGTGTGCAAAGTTCTTTACATCTTTGCATTTTAGATTTCTTTTAATCTTACAGCAACTCTATGAGTTATATTTTATTATTATCCCCATTGCATAGATAAGGAAACTGAGGCTTAAAGAAGTTAAATTGCCCAAGATCGTATGGTTATGTAGGGGTGCCTGGGTGGCTTTGTTGGTTAAGTGTCCGACTCTTGATTTCAGCTCAGGTCATGATCTTCTGGTTTGCGAGAAGTCGGGCTCTGCACTGAGAGCATGAAGCCTGTTTGGGATTCTCTCTCTCCCTCTGTCTCTGCCCCTCACTCAATCACATGCGTGTGCTGTCTCTCTCTCTCTCTCTTTCTCTGCCTCTCTCTCTCAAAATAAATAAACTTTAAAGAAAAACAAAGATCATGTGGTTATAACCAGGAAACACAAGAAATATTTGTGTGTTTTAACAACTTACATTGTCAGATCTCTGATCTCCATGAAATATATCTGTGAAAAGCCTGTCATCCATTCCTGTATTTATTTGTTCATTTGTGTTTTCAGCAGACACAGTTTGAGCCCTTCCTTGTACTACATCCTCACCATGTAAATCCACTTGTAGTGATTTCTCATCCTGTTTCTGCGTTTGTGCTAGTTGAAAGTGACACAATGAAGCTTACACTAAAACCCATCTACTTGAACGCTTAGTATTCTCCCACTGATCTGCAGCACTAGATAGTATTTTTTAAAGGGCAGACTATTCTCCCTTACTGCTGTTTGGGACTGTGTTGGTGTTAATGAAGAGATTTTTTTTACACATCTTGTGTGTTTGCTGGCATAGGTGGAATCATTTTACTACTGTAAATTCTAAATATAATTTTTTTCGTGTTTGTTTAAAAGCTAAAAACAAGTATACTTACGTTAAAGCCATAACAATAATTACCAAAATGTCAGTGGTATAAACTAGTACACATATCTGAAACCTCTTTAGTAAACTGTAAATAATCTCAGCTGATATAGCAAATAAGTCCTTAAAATTTTAGTAGCTAAACATCATCAAAAACGTATTTTTTGCTCGTGTCATAATCCCATGTGTGTCAGTGGGGTTGGAGTAGGACTCTACTCCACATAGTCATTTAGGGACCCAGGCTACTTTGTCATTAACACATGGTTTTAAGGTTGTCATGGCCTCATTCAACCAGTTGATAAAGAAAAAAGATAATTTAGCACAATTCTTTTTAGCTGCCTCAACAGAGAAATATTACATCACTTCATATTCTACTGGTAAGAACCAGCACATCTAGCAAATTGGGTCCAAGAGGGCTGGGAAATATGATCTGCTTGTGTGCTCAGAAAGATCAGTAAATGAGTTTAATAGGCATCTAATTAGTCTCTACCAGAATCTGCCCTTTTAATAGCCAAATATCCATTTTACTCACCTTCATACAAAGACCCACTATCCCCTCCCCAAAGCAAATAGCCCAAAGTCTCATACAGGACCCTGTCCATCTAAAAGGCCAGGATTTTCAGGTGGAGCATAGTCTTCTCCATCAGGTTTGAATGTAGCTCTTCAGTGTCTACTAATCTGTGAATTAAAAGCACAAGTTCTGTACTTGATCCAATATATGATGGTGAAACTGCAACAAATACTCCCATTCAGAAGGGAAATATATGAGGAAAATACAGCAATCAGTAATGCAACCTTGAAGTCCACTGGAAACGCCTTGTAAGGATATTTACACCCTTGGCCACAACTGAAGTCGGTTTTGCAGGGAGGCTGTGCCCATCTTGGAGGATGCATTCCTTTTTTAGTCCACCTCCTACCACCAGGTGGTTTTAGGTCTCCCAAACAAATCTCTGGCTTTTTTTTTTTTTTTAATGTATGGTTGTAGTTTCTTTATTATTATAGTTTGTTCAAAAAGTTTAGTAGGTGGTGAGGGGTGGGGCGCCTGGGTGGCTCAGTCGGTTAAGTGTCTGACTTTAGCTCAGGTCATGATCTCACAGTTTGAGTTAGAGCCCCGAATCGGGCTCTGTGCTGACAGCTCAGAGCCTGGAGCCTACTTCACATTCTGCCTCCCTCTCTGTACCCCTTCCCTGCTCACGCTCTCTCTCTCTCTCTCTCTCTCTCTCTCAAAAATAAACATTAAAAAAAAGTCTTAAAAAATAAATTTAGTAGAGCTTCTGATCTATTTGGTTCCAGTCAGTCCCTTGTGCCAGTAACTACACTTAATTTTCTAGACAGAGGCTTTAAATCTGCTTTAAGTCTTTGCTTTTTTTGCCCCCCTTTTTTTCCTGTCAATTCAGTCGCAGCTGTTGGATATTATTGGGAACAATAACCTTAAGTGAAGATAACCCCTTTAATATGATCTTTGTCAAAGGACTGAGTAACTCTTTTCAACTGAGAAATCTCATGAAATCCTTCATTTTTCAATGCCAAATCTTACTCTTTTGAGTCTATGCTCTTTACAAAGTGAATCTATGAGGCCCTTAATTTCTTGACTCTCTCTGTTCCCTTTTATTTTTTCTTACAAACTGGCCCTTTTTGAATCTGAGCTCATGTCTTTCTTGTAATATCTAGTCAAACGTAGCCAACAGTAGCTAGCGCTTAGAAATTCTCCTGATATTTTTCTTAGTATCCCAGACTCAGTAGCTATGTGATCTGCCTTATAAACTATTGTAGGTAACAGTTTGGCAAATGTTTTGTCAATGTAAAACATGGGTTGCCACTTCTCCAGCTTTTAGCATAAGTTTCCTTGCCACCCCAAACCCAGCCACTAAGCCAATGACACATATCTTAGGTTCTTGTCACCATAGCGCTCACGTTCTAAAGGCAAGAACTAGTAAGCGGCCCCAGCTAGAGGCAGGATGGCAAGGAAACATAATTTAGTTAGTATGCAGGAAGAACAGGAAACAGTTTTGATAACTTCTAGCCAGATTCTGCTACCATGAAGAAGGAAAGAACTATTATATTTTCTGATGATTCCAACTACTTTAGAAAGTTCTCACAATTACTGAGAAACCAATCTATCTCATATGAAAATAGTAGCCTCTTACACTTTATTTTATAAATGACATTATCTTATAAATTATAAAATTAAATGACCTAATAGACCATGATTATGTAGTTTGAAAATAACAATATCTGTATTTTTGGAGCCCCTATAATATACTGATATTTAACCACATTTAGAAAATGTCCTTAAGGGATATTTTCTCTGTTTTAAAAATTGAATGGTCTGAAATGTTGCATTGTATTTAATTATTTTAAACCACAGAAATGATTTTTCTCTAAATACTAGTGATTTTCATGTTTTACTTAAAAATTTTTCCTATACTGTGATGAAATTTATGCTTTTTAATATTTATATTCTATTTCTCACTGACATAAATTATGGTTACTTCTTTAGTTTCTTGTAAAAATGTGTAAAATCTTTTTCCTGCCTCAAATGCATGTTGACTTTATAAGGTATTATGGATAAATGATATATTACACAAAGGTCACTTAGAGATTCATTTTTTATTTTTTCTTACA
Source organism: Panthera tigris (assembly GCF_018350195.1). Taxonomy (NCBI): domain Eukaryota; kingdom Metazoa; phylum Chordata; class Mammalia; order Carnivora; family Felidae; genus Panthera; species Panthera tigris. The sequence continues at coordinate 75,259,038 of NC_056664.1, read as the reverse complement.
CTAAAACCATCTCAGTCTTGCTTTGTTTGGCTTTCCTTTGAAGTAGGTCTCAGAGTTATCCATGTAATTCTTTATATTATACTGCATTAAAATTACATTATCTGAAATTTAAAACAGTTATATGACACTATGTGAGCATACTCTGTCAGCCAGAATTACAAATAATGTATTTAACATTCAGGACACAATTTGAATAGTTATAAATATCAAATGTATTTAATATTAGTATAAATAACATTATACATATTAAAATATAAATCTTATATTTTGTGTGTGTATATATGTGATATATATATAGTGTGTGTATATGTATGTGTGTGTGTTTGTGTGTGTGTGTGTGTGTGTGTGTGTGTGTGTGTATAAAACTGGTATTTGAGGAGTCACCTAAGGTTCATTCTCTGTTTTGTTTTATAGCTATAAGAAACTGGCTGATAGTAAAGAAACTGAATGTGTTAGCCCTATACCCCTTAAGAGGAACCCAAATATTATATCTCAAGAACCACAAAATGTAAACCAACTTTTCGACAAAAATGAAGAGAATGTGGTTTTACAAAAGACAACAAATAAAGATAGAGAAAATAGCTGTCTAGGAGTAAATGCTACGGAAGAACATATAGATAAAATGTACCTTGATATTTTGAGGAAAAAAATATCTGTTGGTCCTCCATTATTGCCTCCGGGTGACAAAGTAAATAAAGTAAGTGTTTATAATCTAAGTTGATTAGACATACTGAGAAATGAAGTTATGTAAATACTATTGATAAGTAGGTACTTCTTAAGCTGGTGGGTCTGATTACATACTAATCTCCACATAGATCCTGGGTATTTGTGAGCAGTATTTATTACAACATCCTATAATCCCCAAATTGTAAAATACCACTATCTAGCATTCGCTTTCTTTTGGAAGCCATTATTTACATTATTCCTTTGTTTTTAGTAAGCATAGTGTAGAATTTGAGTAGCATAAGAAAATAAAGTTTATTCATCATTCTAATGCTTTTTATTTAATCTATCCAGTAGTGTGTATTTTGCAAAAGTAGATAAGTTGTCATTTACAAAAATGCTATCAGCAGCTGTTGAGAAAGTTATATTTTACTGTTCCATTTTCTTCTGTTCTTGATCTATTCTGATTTATAGTTTCTTTGATCTTGGTATTGTAGTTTTATGGTTTTGAGTTATATGTTTACCATAAACCATCTGAAGTTTTTTGTGGAATAAGACAGGGTATTAATAAATTTTTATCTTGAGAATTCTAGGAAAAAAAGATACAATTTTATGTTATTTCAAAATATATTCCTCTCTGCTTTCCTCCATCTTAATTCTAGTAATTACACGTCTTGCTTTCTGGGAAGCTTATTTTGTTTTATTCTTTTGCTTTGTTTTACTCCTGACTTTGAAGATGTGCTTCAAAATACTAAAATTCTGATGAGTTAGACTTTGAGAATTCTAATGTGTAGTGGTTTGTCTTCTACAAACTATTATCTAGTAATCATTATGGTTTGCCATCTGTTAAATCTCCATTCACAGCTGTAGTTGAAGTTAATTTATATCCTAAAGAGTTTCTACTTGTGTGCAGACTTTTAGATCTCAACTCAGTTCTGGCGAAGAAGGGGCTGTAACTGGTAAACATGAACCACACAAGAAGGCCAGAAGTGCACCTCCTGTACTTAAAAGAAAACCCCAAAGTGGATTATATGCATCAGTTAGGAGCTCAGGCTATGGCAAACCCAGTTCACCATTCAAGTCTTTTTCTACTCTTGAAAAGAAAACTTCAAAGGACATTATGAAAAGTAAAACTGTGAGATCCATTCCTACTTCAAATCAAGCTAGGAAAAAAGGTAATCATATGCTCTTTTCATATTATAGTTCTGTGCATATAGTGTATTATTTTATGTTCCTTGTTCTCTACGTTCCCTATTTATTTCTCTCCTTCTGTGAACTTTTCTTCTTATAAAAAAAATTAATATTCAGATAGTATATTCCATTCTGAAAGATTCATTAGATTTTGGCTTTCCAGAATGACACTTGTGAAGTATGGGAAATGAATAGACGATAGGAGAATCAAACTTAACCTCATCTGGTTGACTTTGGAATATCCGTTGTTTACCAGAGAAGACCTACAAATTCAGAATGCAAATGGCAAGCTACAAATGAAGGTTGATATAGAGATTATTTGGATATTAGTTTCATATAGGCTGAGATAGGCAGGATGTTTTACATATCACATAATGCGTATTTTTATATATTGCAGTGCCTCTGTTAGTTATTTCCTAATGCAGTTCATTTCCATTGACAGTAGGAAAGGGTAATTTTCAATTTAGAAGCCTATGCAGCTATTAAAAGAAACAGAAATGTTCATATCAAACCAACATTTCTGCTGCCTTTAAACTCCAGTGAGGGGAGCACCTGGGTAGCTCAGTCGATTGAGCGTCTGACTTTGGCCCAGGTCATGATCTCACAGCTAGTGAGTTCGAGCCCCCACATCAGGCTCTGTGCTGACAGCTCAGAGCCTGGAGCCTGCTTTGGATTCTGTGTCTCCCTCTCTCTCTGCCCCAACCCACTCGCATTCTGTCTCTCTCAAAAATAAATAAACATTAAAAAAATAAATTAAAAAAAAACTCCAGTGAGGAAGGGGGAGCAATGGAGCCAGAAGCATTTCATCCTTTCCTTTATGATTAAATTTAATAGGTGACCAGTTTCATCATTGTTATGGTGATAGTTGTCATGAGGAGAATTGTCCTCATTGGAAAATTCATTTCTAGCTTAAAATGTCTTTCCTTGCTTTTCCCTAAGACTGTTAATTCCAGGACCACTTTGACTGTATTCTAAATTCTTAAGGCATTAAATAGACTCTCTCCTGCCTTTGTGTGTCTGTATTTGCTGCAGCAGCCTGTGCATCTCAGATGGAAAAGAAGGCCTGGGCTGATTTATGTGAGAGTAAAGGAGAAAACAGCAGCAGGAAGTAGTTATTCTGGACAGACAGGAATATGATTCTGTAGGATTAATGCAAGCATCCTTTCCTCCTGTTCTTAACCTGTGGACCTCCAGTTCCTTTCCCTACAAGGTCTTTTGTATTCTCTTATTTTCCTGTGGAACACCAACTTGTGATGTTGTCATCTACTTGTCACTAATTAACCATTCATTGGATCTAGTGCTTAATATTAAAAAAATAAACACTTGGGACATTTTTCAAATTTTAGTATGATCAAGAGAAGAATGAAAATTTTTCATTGATGTTTAGGAGTATTCATGCTAATTTTGTTTTTAGTATTATTTATTCTATTATATTTATTTTAGATAAATTAATCCCCAACATTTTTGAAGTTTATTTTATCCAGATTAATTCATTTAACAAATGTTTTTGGAGCACCTACTTTGGCCCAGGCACTATTAGGCCCTTGGGCTACCTCAGTGAGGGGCTACCTCACTTCCCCTCCCCCATCTTTGTAGAACTTTCATCTGATAAGGAGAGACATTTAACAGTAAGCATAATAAATAAGTAAATGATGTTACATGCTAAGGAAAAGTAAAAAGTAGAGGAAGTGTCAGTGGTGGAGTGCAGCAGGTCGCAGTTTTAAATAGGATAGAGTAGGCCTCATTGAGAAGGAGCCACTGAACAAAGACTTGTAGGAGGTAAGAGTATTGGCCATGTGGATACCTGGGGAATCATATTCCAGAAAGGTGAAATAACCATGCAGAAGTCTTAAAGTAGAAAAGAATATCTGGCATGTTTAAGGAATACATAGAAGCTTGTATCATGAGGGCAGAGTGAGTAAAGAGGGTAGTAGGAGATGAGATCAGAGAATCAAAAGTGCTGGAATGTATCAGTTTTTCTAGGGCATTTTAAAGACTTAGATTTTACGCTGAGTAAATAGGTGAGCCACTGAAAAGCTTTGACATGGGAGTAACCTCATCTGACCTCTTTAGACAGATTTCTCTGGCAGTTGTGTTAAAGATCATATACATATAAATACATTCACATAGCATACGGGGCATGGGAAAGAAGCACAGAAACCAGTGAGATGGTGATTTTAGGAATCTAGGCTAGAAGTGATGGGGCTCAAACCAGAGTGGTGGCAGTGGAGGTAATGAGAAGTGGTTGAATAAGGATGTATTTAGAAGGTAGAACCAAAGGGCCACCTGGGTGGGTTAGTTGGTTAAGCGTCCGACTTCAGCTCAGGTCATGATCTCATGGCTCATGGGTTCGAGCCCCACATCGAGCTCTGTGCTGACAGCTCAGAGCCTGGAGTCTGCTTCAGATTCTGTGTCTCCCTCTCTCTCTGCTCCTCCTCCGCTCATGTTCTGTCTCTCAAAAATAAATAAACATTAAAAAAAAATAAAAAGAAGATAGAACCAAAAATCTAAAAGATTGGTTTGGGGTTGTGAAAGAGGATTTCTGAATGATGCCAAAATTTTTGGCTTGAGTAGCTGGAAAAATAGAGTCACTGTCCAGCTGGGATGGAGAAGGCTTTGGTAGAGTAGATTTGGGGGTGGAAAGAAGATCAAGAGTATAGTTGATGAGGTGATAATTTTGAAATGATCGTTCTATATGCAAGTGGAGACAACAAGGAGCCAATTAGATTGAAAAGTCTAGACTGTAAGAGGGAGGTGTGGACAGCAGATATGACTTGGGAGTTATTATTAAAACTAATATAGGTAGTTTTTAAAACATGAGACTGACAAAGATTATCAAGAGAGTGAGCATAGCTAGAGAAAAAAGCAAACCAAGGCCTAAGGAGTAACCTATAAAGAGAATAGAGTGAGATTGGAGGAAACCTGAATATGTGGGATCCTGAAAGCTAACTGAAGAAAGGAGAATTTATTTCTCTGTCAGTTGCTGCTGAGAGATAAAGGAAAGTAGAAACTGGGCACCGACCCTTGGGTTTAACAAGGAGGAGGTCATCAGTAAACTGGACAGTTTTCATGGATATGTGGCTGTAAAATGCAAGTTGAATGAGAATAGGAGGGATTAGGAGAAATGGAATTGGATACTTAATTTATAGACCACCCTGGAGCACAGCGTGTAGCTGGCATGGGAGGTGGAGTCAAGAAAAGCTTTTTGTTTTGCTTTTTTTTTTAAGTGGCTGAAATAATAGTATGTCTAATAGTATGTTTATGCTTTTTGGAAAGATTGAGTAATTTATGGTAGAGGGGAAGAATTGCTACAATAATGTCCTTGAGTAGAGGAGCTATAAGCAAATCTACTGTTCATTGGAAGGGTTGGCTCTAGATAGAGGCATGGACAGTTTATCTGTGGAAACAGATGGGAAGAGAGAAATGTAGGTACAGATACTGGTGGGTTGGTAGAAATGGTGAAAGAATGTGGATGATTTCTTCTGATTGCTTCCATTTTCTCTAAGAAATAAAACATAATATCATTAGCTGGCATTGAGGATGGGGTAGGAGTGTTGGAGGAGAGAAGAGAAGATGGGAAATAGCCATCCTGAAGGACTAGAGTGCCAGCAGCAGAGTTCTCTTGTAGTTAGTGATTATGCATTTAAGTTGAATCAGGCAGCATGTTTGTGTGGGTGAGTGTGCGTGTCCACATTGTGCTGCATGACTACAGGTGTTGGATAGTTGTATAGTTGGATTTATCAAGAAGAGTGGTTTCTGCCAAATGAGTGCAGTGTATGGAGAGAGGAGTAAGAAGGGAGCTTAATGGTGTATGTGGAATTCAGGTTGAGTAAGGAAGGAAGAAAGGAAATCGAGGGGTGTAGTACAGTATGAAACAGGTAGGATCAACTGACTGTGAGTCCTTGAGTAGAGGAGCTGTCATGGAATCTAGTAATTGGTCAAGGGATTGTTGGAATCCAGGTACCAGAGGGCATGAAGTGGAAGATAGGAGTGATAGAGAGTAAATGCCTAAGACTGAGATCAGGAGTGATTATGTTACTGGTAATAGAAAAGGTCTAGACTGTACCAATGGAAGTAAGTAGCTGAGGTGGAGAAGTGGAGTATAATGACCCAAAAGCCAGGGTTTGAAAGGATCACCTATGAGTGTATTGAAATTACTAAGAATGGGGGTGCCTGGGTGGCTTAGTCGGTTGAGCGTCCGACTTCGGCTCAGGTCATGATCTCACGGTTTGTGAGTTTGAGCCCCGTGTCGGGCTTTGTGCCGACAGCTCGGAGCCTGAAGCCTGCTGAGGATTCTGTGTCTCCCTCTCTCTCTGCGCATCCCTTACTAGGACTCTGTCTCTCTCTAAAATATAAAAATAAAAAAAATAAAAAGTTTAAAAAAAATTTAAAAAAATTACTAAGAATGAAGACAGAAGTAATGTCACAGTTGATGGAAAAGAAACGAGGGGCATGCTTTAGAGGTTGATAGATGAAGACAACAATATTTTTATGAGTATTTTTTCCTGTTTTAAAATTTTATAGTCTTTGTGACTATCAAAATAGAAGTAAAACACTAAAATTTATATTAGAGTACAACGATAAACCATGACTGTCCATTTTTAAACTGTTTTTCATTAGACCATTAAGTATAATATCTTTTTTATCTCTTTTGCTTGTAAAATTCCCTCAGAGAAATTTTACTTTTATTCAGAAGAATTTTAATTCTTTTGGATGGTTGTTACTTGTCACAGGTTGGGCTTTCCAACAAGCAGACTCCGAGATAGATATTAGTGTACAGAAAGTACAGAAAGTTCATTTTCTAAATGAGCTTAGAATCAATATTGGTTAAGATGAAAAATAAGCCAGCTGCTGGGGCTTACTCAGAGTTTCTCTTTTTCATGTAAAATGAAGTCAGGGATAGGCAGTTCAGAGCTAGTGCCACTGTGCAAGGAACAGATCCCTTTTCTTTCCTGCTGCAGAATCCTTTATATGTGACTTTTGTCTTCATTGTCATAAGATGGCTACTCAGCCTCCATGCCCTGTCAGGAGGAAAGGTGAAAGGTAAAAGGTTCATGCCAGTTAAATCAGCTTCTTAATCAGGAAAATAGTGTCTTTTCTGAAAGCCCCAGGTAAGGAACTTCTGGTTTCATCTTATTAGCCTGAATTTTGATCTTGTGGTCACCCCCAGTTACTTGGAGTCCAGGGAGATGAGTATTTTCAACTGGCTACATTGCTGCCTAGGGCAAAATTAATAAGGAGTCTCAAATTAATAGGGAGGAAGAGGAGATTGGCAATTAGCAGTGCCTGCTATGTGGTTTTCCTTTTTATTTTAAATTAATTTTCTTTGGCTGTTAATCTATCTTTTTATTTTTAGACTAATAAGTTTCTTGTTACAAAAGGAATAGTTGCTCATTTTTTAAATTCAAAAATACATAAAAGTAAAGCAATTGCTTAGCAAGAAACAACTAGTGTCATACTGGGTTAGCATCATTTCATGCTTCTCATGTGTATGTCCTCATACAGATAGAAGGAAGTGTAGATGGGTGGATGGAAGGAGAGAGGCAGACATAGCTAAATGGACAAAACATTTTATAAGAACAGGATCACTCTTTATAAGTTCTTTTTAAATAAAATATTAAATTTAGTTTTTCTTAAATCTGTAAGAAGAAAATGAAACTTCATCCTAGGAAATAGATCTCAAAAGATCCCTTTAAGAAAATAAATTTTGAAAACTACTCAAATGTTGCCAAAATCTGCTGTTTTTAACTACATTTTCAATTTTATGCATTATCAGTTTTCTCTTCTATGAAATATAAGATAGTAAAACTCTTACATCTCCCACTCACATGCCTTTTACTCATTTTTGTTGATTTCATTTTTACTTGTCCAAAATGTATTTAGTCTCTCCTGCAACCCCCTCAGCTTTTGAATTTAGATCTTGGTTCTGGTTATTAAAGAGATGGAATGCTTTTCACAGGTCCCTTAGCCATAGCTTCTTCATTCTGGAATTATGATGATTGGTTTCTTATTTGACTAAATTTTCTTAATCCATTGTTTTTTTCAAGAAAGGTTCAAAAAGTCCAAATTCTGCAGCGTTTTCACATTTGAATTTTATATCCAGGCAGATTTTCTCTCATATGTGAAGAAAAAAGATACTGTCTGTGTACCATTACTGAAAATAATTACTTAGAGAAATCATAATTAAGAACTCAGGAAGAGAGAATTCTGGTATAAAAGCACTGGCTGACTGCAACTTGACTAAACCACCTGCCACTCTTAGCTGCCACTTCCTAGGGAGAATGACAGTCCTAGCAGATCACTCCCCATTCATTGGCCACGTTAATGGACCTCCAGTGACCTGGAAAGATGAATGCCAGCTTTCACAATGACTCAGTTTCTTTGGGAACACTTCAGGAAATTTCTCCAAAAAAACCTTTTACATCAGATAGTCCAATTAAATATGACTAGTGCTCTGTAAGGAAAACCTCTGCATGCCTGGAAAAAAGATGAGAAAGAAATCTTTGGGTGAGGTGCTATTGGTGACTTGTTTCTTCTTTTGACTCTTCTATATTTTCCAAATCTTCAATAACCATGTATTTTGCTTTTAATGAAAATGTAAACTTTACACTTAAAAAGTTAGCACCGTGAAGAAATTATATTTAAAAATATAAATTTCAAATTCTTCATTTACCTCTAAGGCAGATAAATAAATGTTTACTGACTCTTGAGCTCAGAATCGGTAGTATTTGAATATGGGCCTCAAGATCTCTTCCAGGTATTTGTCATAAATGGTTTTTTTTTTTATTATTATTAATTGAATAACTTATTGGCCTTAGAATTATTCATACTGTTTGGGGATTTATGAAGTACCTTAAAATAGCTGAAAATTTGACTAGAATATACATTTATCACATTTTTTTCTAATTTAATATATATTATCAGGGTTTTATAGCAGTATAATAATTTTATTTTTTAATCAAATTTAGACTAGCTGTTATAAAGTTGCCATGCAATTTATATTATTCCATTGATCCTACATCTTGATACACACTATTTATGAAAAGTGTGCTTTGAGAGCACACTTAATCTGAACTAAAATGCTTTATAACGTTATCAGCTGCTCTTTGATTCGTCATTTAGATATTATTGTTGTGACTATTTAAAAGAATAGTTTATTTAAAATTAGTAAGGCCTGAAATTATCCCTGTCCACATTCTTCTCACATTTTTTAGCTCCATTTATCATTTGACATGAATCTTGGGTCAGTTAGCCTTCTCTGTCAGTTTGAGTGAAATGTTGATTATGGGCATCCGTGAGCACTAGTGAAACAGCTGTGTTCTAGTGTTATACCTCAGCCTATTTTGAGATCCTCATTTATGTTAGCGTTCCCATTGTATTAGTATTTGTTGTTACATAATTGCTGAATAAACATTCAACTTTGTTTGCATTTGTGGTGCTTTTGTCTATTGTTTACAATATTCAGAAATCTTATCTGAAACAAAAGTCATCAAGCCTGCAGCTCTGGGTAAACCAGCTCCCAAAATTGAAAATTGCCTGGCCACCCCTAAGAAGTCTGAAGATTCTACAGAAACCGATTACTGTGTTCAGTTTCAGAATGTAGGTATTGAATTTCAAAATCACATTCATAATTTTTTTCTGTTCTATAATATTAAAACTCAAGTATAAGTAATATGTGAAATTTCTTTTGCATCAAGTGTGATGTTCTAATCTTACTGAACATTTATTGATTTCCTTATATAGTAGAACATTGTTAACCATGTCATTTTTATTCATTGTGGGTTTTTTTCCCAACCACCTATGTTCAAATCTACTATGTAAATATACTATAATGAAGTGATGCTTCTCCTTAAAAGGATTCTTCAGGATACTGTGATGGGAACAAGGAGACAGAGTTACTTATGTTTAAAAGAGTTCAGGAAGCAGAGGAAAAATGGAGGGGTGCACAAGCCCTAATTGAGCAAATTAAAGTTACATTCTCAGAAAAAGAGAGAGAGCTGGAAAATAAGATGGAAGAACTAAGGAGACAACAGGAAAAGGAACTCTTCAGACTAAATCAAGATAATTATATTCTTCAAGCCAAGGTACTAGACACATTGTCCTATTTCTCCTTTCATTGATTAAAAAAAAAAAAAAAAAAAAAAAAAAACTTTTACTCCCTGCAAAATGCATTGTCATCCTTTGTTCCTGTGGCTGTTTGACTTGCTGTATTTGCTGTGTAAAATATGAACAGGGTTCCGAAGACTGCCTCTTCACAGCAGAGCCTAAATCAAACCCAATGGGGAAAAAAAATCAAAATTTAAATTGGCCCATTTTGATAATTTTCTTCTGTTAGCAGTCCTTTCTGAGAACAAATCCCTTAGTTCACTCTGATCTTCAAAGAAGATGGTTTCAGAAAGAACTGCTATGGAAGGGCCTAGATTCAGAGAATGACACTGTAGCATTCCTGAGTTACTTTCATCACCAGAACCATCAGCATAAAACATCACTGTAATGATTTAACTGTAGTTAGTGTTATTCCATTGTGGTTATGGGACAGTTTTATATATATGCACCTTGAGTTTTCTGTTATTCTTCCTTATTTCTCATTTCATCATTTCCTTACTTAAATAAAACGTCTGTTTTCTCAAAGTTGAGTAGCTTTGAAGAAACAAACAAAAAGCAAAGATGGTTACATTTTGGAGAAACAGCTGATCCTGTCACTGAAGAAAAATTGAAGCAAATTCAAAAAGAAATACAAGAACAAGAGACACTTCTTCAAGGATATCAACAAGTATGGTGATTCTTCAGCACGTTGTGAATTTGTTCTTGAGATCCTTTAATTGTAAAAATAAGGCATATTAAAAAATGTGCTCCTGTAGCAGGTAATAGGAATTCTGGCAAATATGAGGGAATAGTAATTTGACTAGTCTGAACATTTTTAATGGGTATAATTAAAGTGGTTAAGAGCATGGGTTCTGGATTCAAAGAATCCTGTGTTAGTCTTTGCCCCACCACCTGCTGTGCTGCCTTGGGCAAATCACTTCACCTCTCTAAGCCGGTTTCCTCATCCTTGAAATGAGATGGTAATAATAATAGCTGCCTCATACGATGGTTGTGAAATTAAAATAAGAAAGTGTAAACCGACCTGTTAGTACCTGGCACATAGGTACTAACCAGTTAGTGAATGTCACCTGTTACTATTTTTAATAGGCATATTCCTTAGAAACTGCCCTGTGTTTCTTTAGTTTTGTGTAATGCTTTTCACTGGATTGTATTGACTAGTTTTGGTATTCTATTCAAAAATACAAATCTGAAATTAATTGCCAGTGTGCCAAGAATGAAAAAATTTGAATTAAATGAGAGAAAATCTGTGTGTCCTACAGAGGGCAGATACTTGCCATATGTGATGGAATCTTGGTGATGTTGACTAAGCCAGTCAGCCAGGACAGGTTTAGTGATCTCCAGCATAAAACTTCATCTTAGTTTCCTCCTTTTCCCCTTACTTTCCTCCCCTTCTCTTTCTCTTTCATTACCTTTTTCTCTTTTGACCTTTAAGCACCAAGCCTGGCAATAACAAGCATTGTCATCAGAGGACATCCAGAGAAAGCATTGTCACAACTTTTCCTATAAATGAATACTGGTTTCAGAGGACACACTGCCCTAGAGTTAGAACCTTCCAAATCCTTCACCTGCCATTCTGATCTTGCTGTGTAGAGTACACGTTTTTAAGGAGGATTTCACAGACCCAGAAGGATGCCAACTACCTTCTCCCACAAAGATAACACAAAACTTGTGTATCTATGTACATTAAATTGCAGGTATTCAGGCACAGACCATCTACCAGGCACCAGGCCAGACATGATGAGAGAGTCCGTGGTTTTTATTAGATCCTCAAAGGTCATTGGTTTTCCTAGGATTCTTAATTTTAAAAAGGGTTAATAAGCCACAGCACCTAAGCACAGATGGGTACTTTCTCCTTCTGATCTCACTGTTTGAGTCACTCTTTAGTCCAAGGCTGGTGGAGAACTGGGCCTAGTCTCTGCTCAGCCTTGTCCTTACACTTTTGGAAACACCTGGTCTAACTTCCTGCTCAGAGAAAGTTCCAAAAACAAGCATGGAAGCCTGTCATAGCTAACTATATCCAATTACTTCACTGCAGGGAGCCAGGTTAGAAACAGAAAAAGGGGATGCAAACAGTCCCAGTGGGCCTTTCTGACCCTGTTCCTCACAGTTGGGATGTAGTTATTCCTACAGCCACTCCCCCACTTCCGTGAAATACAGTGCCTTACACTGACTTTAGGATCTCTTGCTTTGAGAGTTTTTGCACCTTTTTTTTTCTTTTTTTTCAAGTAAGCATTTTGGAAAGAATTGTTTTCAGATTAACAGGTTTTCTTCTGAGATAAAGAGTTTAATAAAAGATTTTGCTTACTCAAAAACTGAAAAAATTTAAAAGACTTTAAGAATGCTTAAAGGATGTATCTGTTGTGAGCATATATATTTGCTATGTAAGTACTGATGACTTTTAACTAAAATGTAATTTTCTGTTTATGAAAAGGAAAATGAACGATTATATAGTCGAGTGAAAGATCTGCAAGAGCAAAATAAGAAAAATGAGGAGCGAATGTTCAAGGAAAACCAGAGTTTATTCAGCGAGTTAGCTTCCTTAAAGTGAGTCTTTTCTGAATTCTTAAAATCAAATATACTTAGGCTATTTCTAAGCATTTTATTGTTATATTAATAATACATTTTATTTTTACTTAGAACTGAAAAAAATTTTACGTTGATTTATAGTTCATAACTTTTATAGGTTTAATATTCAATGTATTTTTCCAAAGTACAAAGTTTAGTATTTTCAGCATACTCATATTTGAGTTTTATATCAATTTTAGGAAATTGAGTATATAGTATTCATCTTGATCAGTCATTAAGCCTGAGGTGCTTAACCATTTCCTAAAGAACCATGTGATAAATAATACAAAAAATATGATACAGTGTCACTTAATGCTTTAGGTTAGGTCCTATAGAAGTAGAGCCTGAGGTAGGGATCCTTATGGAGGTGATTTCCTGGAGGATAACTGTCAGGAGAAGGGGAACAAGAGAAGCAAGATGGGAGGATGAGGGGAGGGAAGGTAAGTAAGAATGTGGTCTTAGCCAGAGACCGGCTTCATTCTCTTCTCCCCAGAAAGCTCAGGAGAACAGATTGTACCACAGAGTTGGCCCCACTTGAGGCAAGAGGAGCAGGCTTTCATACCCCCAAATTAGTCGTCACTGGAGGAGGTATGCTCCGGGAAGGGGGTAGGGGATATCCTCCAGGCCAGCGGGCAGAGGCTGCTATTGAGAAGGAGAACTAGTGAGTTATTAACCAACATTCAGCATGGCAGGCTGATGGAGCACCAGCACCTACTAAGAATCATATTTCAGACTATAAGATCTTTTGGATATTACTACATTCAGCTTTGACATATTAAGTGAAAAAGCTAACCTCACAAACATGGGCAAATTAGGGTACTGTCTTCTTTTAGGAAACGACTAATGGTTTTGTGTCACTTCATATAAACACCTAATTACTCAGAAAGGACTGCTATTAGAAGAAACTTCTTAGGCCATGAATGTATGACCCAAAGCCAGGTGTGATAAAATGCACAGTTCTGATACATGAAAGCATTATATCTGATTTCTTTCCAAATGCTTCAGTAAAAGTATTTTAAAATGCCACTTCTTCTACTGCCTGGCTTTTAAAAGAGATCTATTCCCCGATCCCAAATTGAAATTTTAAATGAATTTTCACAATGAAATACATGGCGTCTTCACTGCATTAGGATTATATGATCTTATATAGATTCCTAAATTCCTTGTATAATATTTCTGGAAAAACAAAAATTTATTCTAACTTTAGATAATAGACTATTTGGTTTTGTCAGTCTCCATGTGTATGATTTGTGTTTCTTAGAAAGGAGTCTAGAATGATGTGGCAAGGAGGGCACATTACCAGAGGAAAAATGCAGCACATCTTTCTGGGACATAGGGTTTTTTCCTCTGAGAATTAGGAGAAAATATTTTTTATTTTATAAATAAAGCAAGGTGTTGGGGTTTCAATTCTTTTAAATTAAACAGACATCTCAAAGTATATTAGCATTTTAATACTTTAAACTTTAGAGTAAATAAACTTTTTCTCTTCAGTGGCTCAGATAGTCCCAATGTCCATCAGGTTTTTTTAAATTTTAAGAATTGTATATTTTTCATTGAAAGGAGTACTTTGTTAAAAAAAATTTTTTTTATTTTCAAACTAAATCAGAGAACAGATGCACAAAAGTCGTTTCCTATCTGAAATAGTTGAAGATTCAGAACCCACCAAAACCCAGAATTTTACAGATCTGTTAGCAGAGCTACGGATGGCACAGGTAAATTTCATAAGGATTTTACCTACTAGATTATTATAAAAATTTCCATATGTTAAAAAAGTCTGTTTTTTAAATTTATGAATAGATAAAATTTATTTATAAATTTCATGCCATTTAAAAATTAAGGCATACCTAAAATTAGCATTTATTATACATGTGACCTTCATATAGAAAAAATGACACAATACTGGTTTTAGATAGCATCCTCTTTATAACCCAGCTTCTCATCTAGCATCCATCACATGGAGCCGTATTGGAGGCATAACCTTACTTAGGGCATGTACACTTTATTTCAAACAAACAAATTCCTTATTGGAAATGTACAGCTAAAATAGGAAAATAATTTAAAGATGATTATTCACCTTAAAATGTTAGTTGGCTTTTTACCCTTCTTCAATGGACTGTGCATTTATGGAAGGCTGAGACTATCTACAAATGTTTGCATCTCACGTACCTAATGCAGATGCAAAATGAAACAGCTGCTTTGTAACGTTTTTTCTTATTTTTATTTAATTGTATTATAAAGGATATAGCTTACAATTTTCTTTTTTTAGGTTTTATTTTATTTATTTTTTATATATAATTTATTGTCAAGTTAGCTAATATACAGTGTATACGGTGTACTCATGGCTTCGGGATTAGATTCCTGTAATTCATCACTTACATATAACACCCAGCGTTCATCCCAACAAGTGCTCTCTTCAATGCCCATCACCCATTTTCCCTGCATCTTACCCCCCCCGCCCCCAAACTCCCTTCTACCCTCAGTTTGTTGTCTATATTTAAGAGTCTCTTATGGTTTGCCTCCCTCTCTGTTTGTAACTATATATTTTTTTTCTTTCCATTACCCCATGGTCTTCTGTTAAGTTTCTCAACTTCCACTTATGAGTAAAAACCCATGATATCTGTCTTTCTCTGATTGACTTATTTCATGTAGCATAATACCCTCCAGTTCCATCCACGTTGTAGCAAATGGCAAGATTTCATTCTTTTTTATTGCCAAAGTAGTATTTCATTGTGTGTGTGTGTGTGTGTGTGTGTATATATATATTATATATATATGTATATATATACATGTGTATATATACACACCACAGCTTCTTTATCCATTCATTTGGGCTCTTTCCATAATTTGGCTATTGTTGATAGTACTGCTATAAACATTGGGGTACAGTGTGCCCCTATGAATCAGCACCCCTGTATCCTTTGGATAAATTTCTAGTAGTGCTATTTCTGGGTCATAGGGTAATTCTATTTTTAATTTTTTGAGGAACCTCCACACTGTTTTCCAGAGTGGCTGCACCAGTTTGCATTCCCACCAGCAGTGCAAAATAGTTCCCCTTTCTCTGCATCCTCGTCAACGTCTGTTGTTTCCTGAGTTGTTAATTTTAGCCACTCTGACTGGTGTGAGGTAGTATCTCAGTGTAGTTTTGATTTGTATTTCCCTGATGATGAGCAGTGTTGAGCATCTTTTCATGTGTCTGTTAGCCATATGGTGGCTTACAATTTTCTAAAGCAGTATTTATTAATGGGAGACGTTTGGGAATTTTGGTCAGGTTAATTCTGTTTTAAGCAGAACAATTCCATGTGTTGCATGATTTTTATCATCCCCGTCCCCAGAAAATACATACTCATAGCACCCACCAGTGATTTTAAGAATCAAAAGCACTGCCACATTTCCAAACTTGTACCCTGTGGAATGGCAGTTAATTCTCCCCACTCCCTCCCATTGAGAACTGTATTATGAAACTAAATCTATATGAATGATTATGTGAATTAGAAAAATTCCAATTATGTACCACTTTTTAACAAGAAACTATATAAAGTTTTGTTATATAGAAATCTACACATACCCTAGGTTAATAACTGATGTTTAACAGGTTTTTGAAGTATATAAAATGCAGCTGCAAATATGAATCCATTAGGGTACTTTCTTCAGGCACATGTATGCATGTATAGCATGATTAGATAGGTAGATAGTTAGGCAGATAGGTTAGAAGAAGGAATGAATGGTTGGACTCCCCCTAACTCCCTTGTCAGTAGGCCTCAAAAATTAGCAAGTTAAAAGAGAAATTATTATTGCTGTGTTTTATGAAGGCTTGGGAAAATGTGGTAAGGTTTCAAGCATAACATTAGCTTTATTTAAACTGTTATTAGCAACTTTTTAAAAGTGCTGTTTTGAAAATACTTTTCTGAAGATAGGAAACTAAAACTGCCACTAAAAACATCAGAAAATGCTGGATAAAATATAATAAACATCTTATAAATGCATAATGGAACAGCTCTCAAGAAAGTAAGAATTCTCTAGGGGCCAGAAATGAGAAGGGATACAAACTGGTCAGTAAGCTGCTAGACCAGTAGTTCAGTAGCCATGGGCTTGAGCTTTAACAGCAAAGTGGAGACAGGACACTCAGATTTCAAAGAGCCATATCCTTCAGTATAACAGTGGACTAGGAAAAAAATCCACCCACCTTCACAAGGGGCTAAGATGTCAAGAAGCTTTTCTTGTAAGAAGTTTCTGTCTTAACTTGATTGGTCAATATAATGTCATCTGTCTGCCTTCATTTGTGTTATAGTATTTGAATTGACACTACCTGCAAGGGTTAGTAATGCTCAGACTGAAAAAAAACAAAACCAAACCATATAATGTGGTCCTGAGTCAGTGAGAACCTCCGGTGTGTCTAGAAGAAACAAATGCAGAAAGCTCTTAGAAGTATACAACCTTAACCCAGCTTACACAGTATTTCTACAGATAAAAACCTGCTGATGATATGCTTACAATGCAAAATTATGAAAACACGGAGAAACTATCCACAATCGCACAATGATTTAATAAACAGTTTTTGAACCTCAATAGAATTATTGGATAAACATATAAATAGACTAAAAATGGAGAATATCAGATATATGAAATGCTAAAATATATTTAAATATATTATGGCTGAGAATTTCCCAGAAATAATAAAAAAAAAGATGAATTCTCAAATTTAGGAAACCCAGTGATTCCTGCTCAGGATTAAGTAAAAATCACCATCTAGGCCCCTGATGGTGAAACTACCAAAGGCAGGAAAAACCTAAAAAGAAATTAACAACAACAAAAAAAAGAGTGTTAGTTTAAGATAATAGTAAAAACTTTGAGGATTTTTTTATTTCTGAAAATACTGTAAGATTGAATGTAAATATACCTTTTATTTTCATTTGCTATGGTATTCTGGGTTTAGATGGTTTTAGAGCAAATTTTCATACTGGGATAAATCTATAATATTCACATTGAGTATACTTGTGTAAAGTCTAATTCGTACCTTAAAAATTAATAGCAATTATTGAGTTGGTTCTCTATAAAGCATAGATAGAAGCATAGTGAAAGCAAAGGTTCTGAGCTCTTTCTTTTTAGTATCCCAAGGTAGGAAGAAGAATGAAGCTGGCCACAACTTACTCACTGAGTCGTCCTTTATGAAGCACCTGCCACGTGCCAGGCACTCATTCTGGCATTGTAAATACAATAGGTAAACAAGACAGGCACAAACCTTGCTCACTAGGACATGTATTCCAGCAGGGAAGACAGACAGTAAGGTAACAAATAAAGCAATATACATAGCAATTTGTGCTTTGAAGAATATTAAAATAGAGAATAAGGGTGCGTGGGGCAGAGAGTAAGGCACCAGTCAATAGTGCTCTAGGAGACACTCTGAAAAAGTTTTGTCAGAGTTGAGAGCTAAAGAGAAGCAGCAGCCACTGGACAAAGATGGAGCCTCCCAACCAGGAGAAAAGCATAAACCTTGCATCAGGAAGGGGCTTGTTACTTTCCAGAGTCAGAGACCTCTGAGACAGAAGTGGGCGAGTAAGGACAAGGCCATAGAGGCAGGCAAAGACCCTTCTCTGAATGTCTGCATTGTAATTTACAAGAGAATGAAAGTACTTGCCAGCCACAAACCCTGTGCCCACAGGATTGACCTGGGACATTACTGGCCTTCTTCAGGGTGAGAAGTCTCAGTCCCTGGAAGGATGCAAGCATGGAGTATCGTTTGTTTAAGTGTCAAATGTTTAACTGAACTCAAGATGTTTAAAGTTCCTTTGAATTCTAAAACTCTGTAAGTCCATTTAGTACACTCCACTGGAGAGCTTTTCTAAATGATTGAACTAATTAAACAGAAGGTAGTTGCAGAAAGATGCCTGAGCATTCAAATACTTGAAACTCAGTGCTCTCCTGAAAAGACATCTACAGAGGATCACAAAGAAGATTGAACAATGAAATTATGCCATTAAATCTGTGATGCAGTTAGAAACCAGGATTATACAGTGCTTTAATGAATGGATTTATTTTCTTCACAAGACTGCATTTGGGATTATAAAATAGGGAGATACAGAATTTGTTTTATTTTGAAATGTAATTACACCAAGTGTACTTCTGTGACTCCAAGAGCTTTTTTTTTTTTTTTTTTTTTTAGCAGTTATGAGTTCAGTCCAATAAACATTTATTGAGTACCAGCTGTGTGGTTAGTGCTGTAAAGTATACAGGTATTAGTAGTAAGTCAGTCTTAGTCTCCATAGAGTTCTCAGCCTAATAACAAGAAGAGGTATGTACACAAATCAATATCATATGACACAGTAATAAATACTATACTAGAGGTACAACACAAGTTTATGGGAGCACAGAGGAAGGGATTATCAGGAATAGCCTCATTTGAACTGTGCTTTGAAGGATTAAGTATGATTGTGTCGAGATGAATGGGAGCTATTGAGAGTAGTGTTGAATGTAAGGCATATTTAGCATTCAGTCAACCTTTTTTATGTGCCAAGCATTTTTTTTAATGTATTTTTTCATGCAAAAATGAGTAAAATCTCTGCTTTCAAGTAAACATATGTCAGGTGGTAGTGATAAGTTCTGTGACAAGAAAATAAAGCAACATACTCAGGGGTTAGGATGAAAGTTTTTGTTTTAGAAAAAGTAATCAGGAAAGATCCTCCTGGGGTTTCATTTGGGCAGAAATCCTGATGAAGTAAAAGAGTGAGCCACCTGGCTATCTGGGAGCAGAGCACTAAAGGCAGAGGAAACAGTAAGTGCAAACACCTTGGAGTGAGAGTGTGCTGGTTATGTTCAAATAACAGCTAGAAGTCTCTGATGCTGGACTGGAGTGGGAAGAGGAAGATTTATAGTAGATATGCTCAGAGGCATGGGCAGGGCTGGGTTACATGACACTGAACATCATGGTAAGGACTTTGGATTTATCCTGAGAGGAATGGGAGCCACCAGAGAATTTCAGACAGAGGAGAAAAACTCACCATCTCTTTAAAACAATTCCTCTCTTGAATAGAGAGTTCATGAAAGTATCCACACATATGTGGTCAATCCAAGACAGAGGAGGCAAGAATGTATAATAGAGAAAGGATAATCTGTTCAATAAATGGTATTGGGAAAACTGGACAGATACATACCAAAGAATGAAAGTGGACTACTGTCTTATACCTTATATAAAAATAAATTCAAAATGGAGTAAAGACTTGAATATAGGACCTGAGACCATAAAAGTCCCAAAAGAAACCATAGACAATAAGCTCTTGGACATTGATCTTAGCTTTTTTTTTCAAACCAGTTGCCTCAGGCAAAGCCAACAAAATCTAAAACAAATGGGATTATATCAAACTAAAAAGCACAGTGAAGGAAGCCATAAACAAAATGAAAAGGCAGTCTACAGAATGGAAGAAGATACTCGTAAGTGATATATCTGATAAGATATTAATATCCAAAATATATGAAGGGTTTATACAAATTAATATCAAAAACACAAATAACATGATTAATAACAGCCAGAGGACTTGAGTAGACATTTTCCAAAGGTATAGAAATGACCAGCAGACACATGAAAGTATGCTGAACATCTCTAATCATCAGGGAAATGCAAGTCAAAACCACAATGAGATATTACCTCACACCTGTCAGGTTCACTATTGTCAAAAAGACAAAAAATAACAAGTGTTGGTGAAGTTGTGGAGAAAAGGGAACCCTCATATACTGTTGGTGGGAATGTAAATTGGTGCAGCCAATATAGAAAACAAAATGAAGGATTCTCAAAAAATCAAAAATAGAACTGTATGATCCAGTAATTCCACTTCTGGGTATTAATCCAAAGAAGACAGAAAACATCAATCTGAAGAGATAATCACCCCTATGTTCCTTCCAGCATAAAGTACCCAAGATATGGAAGCAATGTAAGCATCCAGTGATAGATAAACACACTGGACATTACTTAGCCATAAAAAAGGATGAGATCTTGTCATTTGTGACAGCATGGGTGGATCTAGAGGGTATTGTGCTAAGTGAAATAAGAAGAAAACAAATACCATATGATTTCATTTATATGTGACATAAACGAGACTCATAGGTACAGGGAACAAACTGTTGGTTACCAGAAGCAGTGGTGGGGAGATTGGAGGGCAGGTGAAATAGGTAAAGAGGATTAAGAGGTATAAACTACTAGTTATAAAATAAGACACATGGATATAATATACAGCATAGGGGATATAGCCAATAATATTGTAATAATTTTGTGTGATGACACATCATAACTTATGACAGATCCTTGACTTATTGTGGGGATTATTTCATAATGTATACAAATAACAAATCACCATGATGCACACCTGAAACTAATAGGATATTTATTGTATATATGTATTTATAAAAAATATGTATGAGTATTTATGATAGGTGGGGTGAAAGAGAGCCTATGCCACAACTTTTTGCGTCCAGAAATAATTTGCTTTTGTAATTCTATGAATATCAAGAAAGAAAAAAACTGTTTATTGGAAGACATCAAAAGACTGAAGCAAGACAAACAAGCCCTTGAAGTAGACTTGGAAAAAATGAAGAAAGAGAGAGACCAAGCCAAAGATCAGATTGCTTATGCCACAGGTAAAACACTGAGCTTAAACAGTTTACCTTTATACTCGTAACTGTTCTAATCTTGAATTTAAGTAATAGCAGTTGCTATTACTACTCAAGGAATAAAAATCCTACTTCTTGAAGTATATTGTAGTTTTAGAAACTTTAAAAAAAAGTTATTAATAGGTGGGTTAGTTGCTTTTGGCAGGACTAATTGCAGGATCAGAGAATATCAAGGATTGTTTTGAATTTGTGGCATATTATGTCTATTCATTTTCATGTCTGTGACCTTCCTGAGGGTATGGTCTGCCTTTTTATCCCTGGGTCTGAAACAAAGGCTCTTAAGTATTTGCCAAATGAACAAATAACACTACACCTATGTTTATAGAAAACACAAGGATAAATGTGACATTCCCCATCAGGGAAAACACGGGAAAATAAGAATGCAGAAAAGTTTAATATTGAAAAAAAATACAAATAACATGAGACATGGTACTAAATAGGGATTTCAGGGAAGAGTAGCATTTGAGCCGGGTCCTGACAGATTGAAAGACTCAGAAGTGAAGGAATGAAGGGAGGTTGCTGGAGTGTGCTTGCTTCATGAGCATATATCGAGTGCACCTGTGGATTGGAGTTTAGGATGACAGAACACAGGACTAGAAAAGTAGATCGGAAGAGTCCTTGTAAGACCTCTCCACTGTGATACCATGATCTTCACTGTGAGATATACACCACCTGTTTGTTAGAAAATTATATTTAGTCTCCTCATCTGTAAAATAGAATAATAATAATAATACCCATCATATGTTTGTTGTGTTAAATGAAATCCTGTATGGAAACTCTCTAATGTTTCCCATTGCAATTTATTAATATAGTTATAGGGATGCTTCATGTTTATTATCTCTTGGATCCAACATTTATTGTCCCATGGAAATGACTTTGCTTTTATTATGAAAGTCAGTGGGAAAACAATTGATTTATCAAAAAAAAATTATACACAGCCAACTTTGCTATGAATTTGAGGAGTTGGACTATGAACACAATGTTCATCTCTCTTTATTAACAGATTAAACTGGATACTGCCTTGCCAAGACTAATTTTTTTTTTTGCCTATTATTTTTTCATAATGCTTTCATTAGATTGGCATTGGTTTCTATGTAATTTAATTTATTTCCATATTTTGGGAAATTATAATCAAGTTCAGGAGTTCATCTTATAGGAGTTTCATCCTATAGGTGAAAAATTATATGAAATAAAAATTCTAGAAGAAACACATAAACAAGAAATCAGTCGCCTGCAAAAAAGATTACAATGGTATGCTGAAAATCAGGAACTTCTGGATAAAGATGCATTTCGGCTTAAAGAAGCAAATGAAGAAATTGAGAAGCTCAAACTTGCGGTAATAAGATCATTTGAGAATGTATTTCTGTAGATGTACCCTATTCAACAATTAGTTCTTCTTAGCCTTGTAAGTGTGATTAAATCAGTACTATAAACTCTGCCAATTAAAATAGATGGTTTGGGTTTGCTCATAGATGTGTAGTCTGTTTTAGAATAGACTGAGAATAAATCCAAGCTCCTTATCACAACCTGTCAGGTCCCTGTATGGTCTGAACCCTGCCTGCCTGTCTCTCCAGCCTCATCTGTATCACACTCCACAAGTCACTGTCCTGCAGCCACATCAAAACTCTCTCTGATTCTTGAACATGCCAAGCTTGTTCCACCGGTTGCCTTCATCTCGATTACTCTGGCCTACGTTCTTCCATGTCTCACTCCTCATTCAAGTCTCAGCTCCAAATTCTCCTTAGAAAGACCTTCCCTGATCTTGTAATCTAATGGAGCTACCAATCCTGCCCTCTTCTGACCCTTTCACTCTATTTTCTTCTTTTTTTTAAGTGTTTGTTTATTTTGAGAGAGAGAGAAAGAGAGAGAGCATGCACATGCAGGCATGTGCACAAATGGGAAGAAGAGAGAGGGAGGGAGAGAGAGAATCCCAAGCAGTCTTCACACTACCAGCACAGAGCCCATCGCAGGGCTCAGTCTCATGAACCTGAGATTATGACCTGAGCAGAAATCAAGAGTTGGATGCTTAACCGACTGAGCCACCCAGGCGCCCCTGTTTTATTTTCTTCATAGTATGTGTCACTCTCTGAAGTTATTTTATTTACTTGTTGATTTACTTTATTAGCTTATCATGTGTCTCCTCCATCAGGGTGCAAGCCCTGTTAAAGCGGGGACCTGGCTTATCTTGTTTGCCCTCCGTGTCTCCAGCACAGCACCCTATCTGGGAATTAATAAATGAATGAATGACCTACCATTATGCTTCTTTCCTGGTGTTTCTCTGGTATGTTTTAAATATGCTTAACAGGTTCTTTACTTATTGACAGGTTGAGAAATTGAAAGCTGAATCTGGAAATCCATGTATTCAGCAGAAGATACGTTTAAAAGAGAAAGCAGCTGATGCCAAAAAAATTCAAGACCTAGAGCGACAAGTATGTGTTCAGGGTAAATTTTCATTAGGGCATTTTTTATACAGAGAATTTTTGTTTTCTGCTATTTCAGTAGTTCCTACAAAACATAGTCAACCTGAAAATTCTTACTTTTATTCATTTATTTTAATATAGAACTGCCCTCTAAATATTCTTTATATATAATATTTAAAGTGACAGCCATAAAAGTAGTAAACATCATTTTGTACAACTTGTGGCTTTATACATGAAGAATTTTTAGGCTGCTCTGCCTCATTTGATGGTAGACCTATGGGTGAAAGGTTATTTTCATTCCAGCTCTATTAGACATCTAGAAAGAAGGAAGCAGCATTTTAAAACTCTGGGTATAGAATTAGGATTCCTTCTCCTCATAAAAGTTTGGTGAGAGAGGAGTACAGGAAAGGAGACTTTTAAATTGGGAACATGTTAGAAGTGCTTGAGAAGTGTTGCAAACACCCTGGAAATAAATGGAACATTTAGCCTTCCAAAAAGCTCCGTCATTTTGAGTTCTTGCTCACCGTCAAGCTTAGAAGTATTCATTTTATGGTCAGTGTAGCTGGGAGACCTTTTCAAAAATTATGTAGTAATGCTTATTAGGATAAAGATTTTTTTCATTAAAGTAGTCATATGTGGGGTGGAATATTAACTTTTTCCTTTTGTTTTTAAAACTCTGTAATTTAGCATTTGTATTCATAACTCAGTTATTAAAACGAAAGAAGGATTTCCAGCCCTGTGCATAAGGGAGCATAATTCTATAGTCAAGTCATGACACTTAAATATACAGTTACTATTCCATCACAAACCCAAAACTGTGAGGTCATCACTGGGCTCAATATTACCCCAGTTTTCTGAGAGAAGGAAAACTAAAAAATTAGCTTTTTGTTCCTTTTACAGGACCTGTTCTTATAGTAAAAGGTATGGTCGGTAACTTGGCTTAGTAGCCAGGAGAGGAATAGGACAGAGGTATTTTAAAGAGTTAGAAGTATTCTGAAATAACTATAGTACAGGATTGCTTGCCTATTTTTCAGTGCTTTTGATTTAGATTAGCTAATGTAGACGAAGCCATCCAGAATTGTGAGAGAGAAAAGACCAAAGCAACTACTTCCCTATTTGATGACTTTAAGAGAAATAATTTAGAAAGTTATTTTATTTACTTGTTGATTTACTTTATTAGTTTCTCTCCTCCATTGGAGTACAAATGCTGTTAAAGCAGGGATCTGGCTTATCTTGTTTGCCTTCTGTATCTCCAGTGCAGCGCCATATCTGGGAATTAATAAATGAATGCAGAACTAAATGTAACAGAGTGAAAACAAATGAAGCATGCTTAAAAGCAAAATTAAGACTTGAAATGGTAAATCATATTGACTAGAAATATAGCACTGAATACAAATTATCTTCCTCTTTTATTAATGTTTTCATTAAGGGGTGCCTGGGTGGCTCAGTTGGTTAAGTACAAACTTCGGCTCAGGTCATGATCTCATGGTTTGAGTTCGAGCCCCATGTCAGGCTCTGTTCTGACTGCTCAGACCCTGGAGCCTGCTTCAGATCCTGTGTCTCCCTCTCTTTCTGCCCGTCCCCCACTCACACACTCTCTCTCTCTCAAAAATAAAAAAATAGGGGCGCCTGGGTCGCTCAGTCGGTTGAGCAACCGACTTCAGCTCAGGTCATGATCTCGCGGTCTGCGAGTTCGAGCCCCGTGTCGGGCTCTGTGCTGACAGCTCAGAGCCTGGAACCTGCTTTGGATTCTGTGTCCCCCTCTCTCTCTGCCCCTCCCCTGCTCATGCTCTGTCTCTCTCTCTCTCAACAATAATTTTTTAGCGTTTATTTATTTTTGAGACAGAGAGAGACAAAGCATGAATGGGGGAGGGTCAGAGAGAGGGAGACACAGAATCTGAAACTCTCAACAATAAATAAACATTAAAAAATTAAAAAAATAAATAAATAAAAATTAAAAAATGCTTTTGTTAAAAAATGTATTGGCTTACCATTTTAGACTATATCTTTCTAAAATATTGTTTATTAATAATATTTTATATAGTTTACTGTGTGTACATTTCAGATCTTACTCTGTTCCCATGAACATTTCCATCCTAATGATTTTAAACCTTACTATATATTTATTGTTTTAATGTTTATTTATTTTTGAGAGAGAGAAGAAGAGAGAGTGGGGAGGGGCAGAAAGGGAGGAAGAGAGAATCCCAAGCAGACTCTATGCCGTCAGCACAGAGCCTAACAAGGGGCTCAAACTCACAAACTGTGAGATCATGACCTGAGGCAAAGTCAGAGGCTTAACCGACTGAGCCACCCAGGCGCCCCTAAACCTTAATATATATTTTAAAGTAAAGGTATATCACAGTGTATTCAGAATCATTTTGGAGCCATATTCTGAAATAGGTTAATTCTCATTTTCTAAATAGTTCATTTTCTAAATAGAATAAAATATATAAAATAAAATCTCATTTTCTAAATAGTTCATAATTAAAAATGGGGCCAATTAATTAGATGCCTGTTATAATGAAAATTTCAGATTATGTGCAATTTTTAATTCATACTTTTATTTAATGGAATATTCCATAGTTTAATTTCCAATGAGAATATCAATGACCGAAGAAAAATATTAAAAAGCAAAATTAAAGAAAATTAAAGTAAAATCTAATTTTCCCCAAAAATGTAATAAGCACTTCAAGATATCAAAATTATGTTGAAATATTTCTTAAAATTTTAAGTGAATGCATTAATTATAAATATGTTAAAACATTCTTTTTTTTTTACATTCAAGTTAGCATATAGTGCAATAATGATTTCAGGAGTAGAATACAGTGATTCATCACCTACATATAACACCAAGTGCTCATCCCAACTGTCTTCCTTAACTGTTGCCCATTTAGCCCATCCACCCACCCATAACCTCTCCAACAACCCTCATTTTTTTCTCTATATTTAAAAGTCTCTTAAAAACATTCATTTTTTAAAAATCTAGCTCTTCTCTTTTCAATATACATTTTGTATATGTGTATGTATGTATCTTTGTATGCTTAGATCTACTTCAAATAACTAGATTTTTAATACCAGAGAAAGCAAAACTTTGAAAATGTCACAATTGAAGTTATCGATATTTGTATCTGGATATATTTCAATTTATGGTGCATATAGGAAAGTGCAAGCAGTCTTCATGACTGGAAATATTTACTATAAATGTTGTAAATGAACAATATTCAATGCCTAACATGAACAATATTCAAGTTATATATAGGATTTTAAGTACCAGCAATGCATCTTGCCTTAGGGGGTGTAGTTTTTGAGACCAGATCATAATAAAAGCCAACATTATCAAGCCCTCGCTGTATACTGGGTGTTCTGCTAAGCACTTTACCAAGATAAATGTCATTTGATCCTCACTTAAGTGTGCCAATGCCATGAAATTGGTATTGTCATTCCCATTTTACCAGTGAGGCAAAAGAAATGTAGATTGAGGAGTAGACACAGGTCATAAAGCTGGTGGCACAATCTGAACTCCAAACAAGCTCTAACCAGTGCACTAGACTGCCTCTCAGGTTTTATTTTATTTTATTGTATGCTCAGAGGTAGAAAACTATTCAATAAAGAATTTACTATTTTAATATATGTTTTTCAAACACATCTAAACTGTAATTTAACAAAAACAGATATAAACATATGTACATATATAATATCAAGCTCTAATTTCTGTAGACCCTGGTACAGTTCTTTCTCACAAAAAGACCATAAAATATGTTATTGCTTATTAGACTAAATGAAAAGTAGTGTTTTGTGAAGACTTCATTAAATATCATCTAACCCTCCTTGCTTTCTAATTGAAAGAAGTAACTGTAATTTTAAAAATAGATTAAACTTGGGGCGCCTTGGTGCCTCAGTCGGTTAGACGTCTGACTTTGGCTCAGGTCATGATCTCAGAGTTTGTGAGTTTGAGCCCCTTGTCGGGCTCTGTGCTGACAGCTCAGAGCCTGGAGCCTGCTTCAGATTCTATGTCTCTCTCTCTCTCTCTCTCTGCCCTCCCCTGCTCATGCTCTGTCTCTCTATCTCTCCGTCTCTCTCTCAAAAAATAAACAATACCAACACAACAGAAATAAAAGCAATAATAAGAGAATATTATGAGCAATTATATGCCAACAAAATGGGTAATCTGGAAGAAATGGACAAATTCCTAGAAACATATACACTACCAAAACTGAAACAGGAAGAAATAGAAAATTTGAACAGACCCATAACCAGGAAGGAAATTGAATTAGTAATCAAAAATCTGCCAAAAAACAAGAGTCCATGGCCAGAGGGCTTTCCGGGCGAATTCTACCAAACATGTAAGGAAGAGTTAACACCTATTCTCTTGAAACTGTTCCAAAAAATAGAAATGGAAGGAAAACTTCCAAATTCTTTTTATGAAGCCAGCATTACCTTGATTCCAAAACCAGACAGAGACCACACTAGAAAGGAGAACTATAGACCAGTTTCCCTGATGAACATGGATGCAAAAATCCTCAACAAGATATTAGCCAACCGGATCCAAAAATACATTTAAAAAATTATTCATCACGACCAAGTGGGATTTATACCTGGGATGCAGGGCTGGTTCAATATCTGCAAAACAATTAATGTGATTCATCACATCAATAAAAGAAAGGACAAGAACCATATGATCCTCTCAGTTGATGCAGACAAAGCATTTGACAAAATACAGCATCCTTTCTTGATAAAAACCCCCAAGAAAGTAGGGATAAAAGGAGCATACTTCGAGATCATAAAAGCCATATATGAATGACCCAATGCTAATATCATCCTCAGTGGGGAAAAATTGAGAGCTTTCCCCCTAAGGTCAGGAGCAAGACAGGGATGTCCGCTCTCACCACTGTTATTCAACATAGTATTGGAAGTCTTAGCCTCTGCAATCAGACAACACAAATAAATAAAAGGCATCCAGATCGGCCAGGAGGAGGTCAAACTTTCACTCTTTGCAGATGACATGATACTCTATATGGAAAACCCAAAAGATTCCATCAAAAGACTGCTAGAATTGATTCATGAATTCAGCAAAGTTGCAGGATATAAAATCAATGCACAGAAATTGGTTGCATTCCTATACACCAACAATGAAACGACAGAAAGAGAAATCAAGGAATCCATCCCATTTACAGTTGCACAAAAAACTGTAAAATTCCTAGGAATAAATCTAACCAAAGAGGTGAAAAATCTACACACTGAAAACTATAGAAAGCTTATGAGAGAAATTGAAGAAGACACAAAAATTGGAAAAAGATTCCAGGCTCTTGGATAGGAAGAACAAATATTGCTAAAATGTCAATACTACCCAAAGCAATCTACATATTCAGTGCAATCCCTATCAAAGTAACACCAGCATTCTTCACAGAGCTAGAACAAACAATTCTAAAATTTGTATGGAACCAGAAAAGACCCTGAATAGCCAAAGCGATCTTGAAAAAGAAAACCAAAGCAGGAGGCATCATAATCCCAGACTTCAAGCTATACTACAAAGCTGTAATCATCAAGACAGTATGGTACTGGCACAAGAACAGACACTCAGAACAATGGAACAGAATAGAGAACCCAGAAACAGACCCACAAACGTATGGCCAACTAATCTTTGACAAAGCAGGAGAGACTATCCAATGGAATAAAGACAGTCTCTTCAGCAAGTGGTGCTGGGAAAACTGGACAGCGACATGCAGAAGAATGAACCTGGACCACTTTCTTACACCATACACAAAAATAAATTCAAAATGGATGAAAGACCTCAATGTAAGACAGGAAGCCATCAAAATCCTCAAGGAGAAAGCAGACAAAAACCTCTTTGATCTTGGCCACAGCAACTCCTTACTCAACATATCTCCAGAGGCAAGGGAAACAAAAGCAAAAATGAACTATTGGGACCTCATCAAAATAAAAAGCTTCTGCACAGCGAAGTTAACAATCAGCAAAACTAAAAGGCAACCAACAGAATGGGAGAAGATATTTGCAAATGACATAGCAGATAAAGGGGTAGTATCCACAATCTGTAAAGAACTTACCAAACTCAACACCCAAAAAACAAATAATCCAGTGAAGAAATGGGCAAAAGACATGAATTGACACTTCTCCAAAGAAGACTTCCAGATGGCCAACTGACACATGAAAAAATGCTCAACATCACTCATCATCAGGGAAATACAAATCAAAATCACAGTGAGATAACACCTCACACCTGTCAGAATGGCCAACATTAACAACTCAGGCAACAACAGATGTTGGCGAGGATGCAGAGAAAGGAGAACCCTTTTACTCTGCTGGTGGGAATGCAAGCTGGTGCATCCACTCTGGAAAACAGTATGGAGGTTCCTCAAAAAACTAAAAATAGAACTACCCTACAACCCAGCAATTACACTACTAGGCATTTATCCACGGGATACAGGTGTGCTGTTTCGAAGGGACACATGCACCCCCATGTTTATAGCAGCACTATCAACAATAACCAAAGTATGGAAAGAGCCCAAATGTCCATCAATGGATGAATGGATAAAGAAGATGTGGTATATATAGATACAGTGAAGTATTACTTGGCAATCAAAAAGAATGAAATCTTGCCATTTGCAACGATGTGGATGGAACTGGAGGGTATTATGCTAAGTGAAATTAGGGAAAGACAAAAATCGTATGACTTCACTCATATGAGGACTTTAAGAGACAAAGCAGATGAACATAAGGGAAGGGAAACAAAAATAATATAAAAACAGGGAGGGGGACAAAATAAAAGAGACTCATAAATATGGAGAACAAACTGAGGGTTACTGGAGGGGTTGTGGGAGGGGGGATGGGCTAAATGGGTAAGGGGCACTAAGGAATCTACTCCTGAAATCATTGTTGCACTATATGCTAACTAATTCGGATGTAAAGTTTAAAAAATAAAAAAAAAATAAACATTTAAAAACAAAAAAAAAACTTCAGTTGGAGGGGGACATTTGTAGGAAGGTTGGGGTAGGGTAGAGATTGTTGCACATAGGGGCAGGTGCTTAGGAAGCTGTGTGTTTATTGTACAAATTCTGTACATTCATATGCAGATGTCATTTTTCAATCAATAGATAGTATAAATACAATCATCAAAGGGAGTCTGTGGGAAAAAGGGAAGGGAAAAAGCTTTCTCTTCAGAAATATTGGGTATTACTAGTACAGTAGAAAGTCCCAAGATCTGTTTTGGATAAATGTAAGAGGATTTCTGTAAATTAACCAGTAACCAGTACTAAATTAGACATTAAACTACAGGGTTTTAAAATCAGATAATCTAGGGATGTAAAATTTGAAATTAATCTGTGTTTCTGTGCATATGATTCAGTCTTGTGATATGATATAAACATCTCTTTGAAATCTAGACATGACTGATAGAGCATAATCTAAATTTATACATGAAACTGCTTAATTTTAATATATTTGTGATCTTACATATATGCAAAAATATTTTAATAGGTTAAGGAAATGGAAGGAATTCTAAAGAGAAGATATCCCAATTCTTTACCTGCTTTAATACTGGCTGCATCAGCAGCTGGTGATACAGTGGATAGAAATACAGTGGACTTTATGGAGAAAAGGATAAAAAAACTAGAGGCTGATTTGGAGGGCAAAGATGAAGAAGCAAAGAAAAGCCTTCGTACCATGGAACAACAGTTCCAGAAGATGAAGGTGGGTGCCATCTAGCCATGGACATGGGGCTCAGATCTCAAGGTTTCAGTATTGTGGGAGCTGGGCACTTCTTAGGTCTCATTTTAACAAATAATTTTAAACATCCTTCCCTGTAAAACCTTTACCATGCATGTCAGTAGATGCAAAAGAAATCTAGACCCATCCTATCTTTTTTGCTCTTCTTTATCTACTTTTCTTTTTATTTCAAGCATAGAAAATCAAGCACAGTGTTCCTCTCAGTGATGCTAGAATTAGTGGTAATTAAGTTATGAAAAGGCAAAGTAAAACATGTCTGGTGTATATTCAGCATAAAATGTTTTTTTAGTTACCATGGGTGAAAATACTTTTTTGAGGGATGCCTGGGTGGTTCAGTAGGTTAAGCAGCCCTCTCTTGATTTTGGCTCAAGTCATGATCTCAAGGTTCATGAGATCAAGCCCCATGTTGGGATCTTGCACTGTGGTGTGGAGCCTGCTTGGGATTCTCTCCCTCTCTCTCTCCCTCCCCTCCCCCCCCCCCCCGCCTCTCCTATCCCTGTTTGTGCATGTGCTCTCTCTCTCAAATAAACATTAAAAAAAAAAAAAAAAGAAAATACTTTCTTGAAATTTCCCTAGACAAGGGGGAGGAAATGAGACAGAAGAATATCTTTGGAGTAGAGCAGGGAGCAGGGCAATGTTGGTTGAAAATGTCTTACTTTCTGAGTTTTTTAATCCTTTGTGAGGAATGAATCAGAAAATACAAGTAGTAGGATGACCAAGTATGAAAGAAGATGTGATATTTAATTTACTTTAAAAAATTTGTTTAGCACACAGTTTCTGCAGTAATTCTTGCTAGATGCTTTCACGAACATTTTAGTTCATCCTGCATCATCCTTCCAATCACCAGTGAGAAACAGATATTGCTACTCTGCTTCACAGATGAGGGAACGGATGTTCACAATTTAACTTCTTGCCTGAGGTGCTATTGCTGGTGAGTGACAGAGGCCTCAAATCCACAGGCCACAGATTTCTATCTTGAGAGAAGCAACAGATGATAGAATATTAGATTCCAGAAACAGTAAAAGGTTGAAAACCTGGAAGTACATTGGCCTGCTAGGTAACTTAAGGTCGTGTCAAGGAAGTTGGCTTTACTTTATTTCATACTCTTTCAAATCTCTCAGCCCCCTACCTGGTTTTCTTTGTTCTCCTGTCCTAAATTCCAAGGCGTACTTCTCTTTTAACTACCCTCTTTTCAACCATACTTACCTCCCTTACCTTCTGCTCCAGCTCACCCATCTCTTCCTCTGCTCCTCCTCTCACACAGATCTGTGTTTGTGAGGAGGTGGCATAGTTGAGAGAGGAGAGCTGTCACGGGTGTCTAGGTGTCTGATCCTGGGAATTTGCTCGGTGCTACTTGGCAATCCTCTTGCTGTGACTGATCAGTTTCTTCCATTCCCCTAAACACTCACCACAGACCTCCTTCCATCAGGTTCATGTGACCCCCACACTACCTTTATCAGACTGCCTCCTATCCATAGGAGACTGTGGCATGATGGAAAACACACAGGCTTTCTAGGGTCAGACCAACCTCCAGTCCCCAGACCGGACTTTGCACTAGTTACTTTACCCTCTGAGCCTCTGTCTCCTCATATGTAAGAGGAGTTGTTATCTACAACTGACTTATTGCCAAGTATGCCACTTTTTCTCCTGAATTTTTTTCAATTCCTCTGTTCCTTTTCATCACCGTGTTACTCGGCTGCCATCATTAAGAAACAATGACCTGGATAACTATTGTAATCTCCTGACTAGTTTACATATACCCACATCACTCCATCCTCTAATCAGCTCTTGCTGCTAAAGCCAAAATTATATTTTCATATCTGTGTCTTATACACATACACACACACACACACACACACACACACACCCCTACCTTTATTTATATCCCTCAATAACTTCCTGTTCCTCTTAGGTTAAATAAATGGCTTATAAATCCATGTATAGCCACACCCCTCTTGCTGTCCAGTGTGTTCTCACACTCTGCTTTCTCATCCAGTCATATGTGTTTCTCCTACTTGCCATGTTTCCTGCAGCCACAGAAGTTTGTACACTTACCTCTGACTGGTATGCTCTGCCCACTTCTTTCAGTTGAGATAGATGTTCCTGCCCTTTAGCTCTTAATCCAAGCATTGCTACCCCAGTGAAACCTTTGTGGACTCCCTGGTAGACAAATTATCTTATAGGCACTTTCCATGCACTTCTCCATTTTGTCTACCATGTTCACAGCTGTTTCGATTGGATCATGAGTGATCTCTCTCCCCATCTAGCTTCTGGACTTCGTGATGGCTGGAACTGTTCTGCTTTTACTCACCATTGTGTTCCATCATTCAAGACACAGAGTAGATGTTAAAATATTTTAATTAGTTAGTCCTTAATTCATAGGATATTGGGAGGATTGAGTGGCAAAATATATGTAAACAGCCCTACTGCCTTATGTGGAGTATAGCAAACATTCAATAAATGATTATAGTAATTACAGCTACTATTAACATTCCAGTGACCACATAGAGGCTAGAATTCCAACCCTCTACCTGATTTTTATATATCTAAATCTCTTCACCCTGATTTTTCTCTTTTTGTGCTTCCTTAGCCCATCCCATTCCTGTCTCTGCTCACTCTTTATCACTTCTTCCTTTCATTCTGGCTCCCAATACACACCAAGCATTAGATTGCCTTTGCAGGTGTTCTTCCTCCTTCCGTAATGTCCCTGCTTCCACTTATCCCCAAATTTACATTCCTCTCTCAAGCCCAAACCTAAATGTGCTCCCTCTATTCACTCTTCCCCCTTCTCTCAGGCACACAGGGGGAGCCTCGTCCTCTTTGCACCATATTCATAGGCCCATTATCACAGTTATCATAGGACACTGAAATTTTCCATCGCTCTCCTGACCAGGCTATAAACTGTTTGAAGGCATGAGCTGGACTTCTTTATCTCTAGAATCTGGTACAGTGCCTGGCACACAGCGGTAGCTCAATAAATATTCATTGAATGAATGAACACTGTTGTGCCCCCTCTGCAGAGTAACCTACTTAGGCTATTTTGTTTATAATAATAAAGCTGCAGTGTGACAAATCCAAGCTGACTTACTCCCTATGAGATTCCTAAATTGATACTAGCAAGTTGAAAACGGGCTATCTCTTAAAGATTTCAGCACCCCCAATATCTTTCCCTGTTTATCCTCAGAGTATAGTTTGTCAGTTTGCATAGTGAAAGGTACACAATAATAGGTTTGATTGTGATACTTAAAATAAATTTTGGGGTGTAGAGGAATGTGTTATATAATGTTTATAAAGCAACACGCTAATTATGAAATTATACAACATATTGAGAACATACAACGTTATGCTCTTTAAAGATTAGGACTTCAGCCCATTGGACTGACTCAGGGAACAGAGCTAGAAGCATCAGAACATGTAATGAATGCCTGAATGAAGGAATAGGTAGGACCTAGTAGAATGCTGGGCTTTGGGAACAAGTGACATGCTTAGCAGTGGTTTGATGTTACATGGATTCCTTTCTGCAGATCCAGTATGAACAGAGACTAGAGGAGCAGGAGCAGCTACTTGCCTGCAAATTGAAGGAAGCACCCCAGAACCAGCCTGACAGCTCCTCCAGGGTTGAAGCACTAGAGAAGGAGCTCGACGACATCAAGGAAGCCCATCAAATCACTGTAAGAAACCTTGAAGCTGAAATAGACATTCTTAAACATCAGAATGCTGAATTGGAACTCAAGAAAAACAATAAAGATGGTAACGATTTCCAGTCTATAGAATTCCAGGTAGAACAGGCTCATGCTAAAGCTAAACTGGTGCGACTCAACGAGGAGCTGGCTGCGAAGGGGAGAGAAATACAAGACCTTTCAAAAACTGTGGAGAGGCTCCAGAAGGAGAGAAGGATGATGCTGTCTAATCAGAACTCTAAGGGTAGAGAGGAAGTGACTACAAAAAGGGGGAAGAAAGATGGTTTGCATTCAGGTAAAGGAAGTGCTAACGCATTCCCTGGAACCCTGGATGGCAAGCGTTACCAACCACACACTTTTACTGATTCCCATGTTTCAGAGGTTTTACAAGAAAACTGCAAATTGAAAAATGAACTGGAGAGATTAATTGTGGAGAGGAATGAGCTGAAGATGAAATCTGAAGCAGCAGTGACCCAATTTGAAAATTCCATGAAAAGGTAAAATGTGAATTTGTAAATATATGGGGATATAAAAAGATAAAAATGCCAAAATTATAAGATAGATTTCCTCTAGATTATCAATTTTACCCTCAACTGAATTCATCACCAAATTTTATGAAGTTGTACTGCATTGCTAAGCATAGATCTCTTTCAGAGTAGGATCCTCTACCTGTTGAAGGCCAAATCCTGATAAACCTGAATCTCTGTCAGCCCAAACCATGTGCTTGGGCTGACCGATCTTGTCTTTCTGCAGTTTTCCAGATGGTGTTAATAAGCTGACCCACTGGGCCTTCTTATAAATGAATGTCATCATTTATGACTGCCATGGGCAGACTGCAGAAAACTGCTATTATAAAACTAGCTGACATTCTAAGAGGAAAGATCCTCTTTTCCAAAATAACTCTTAAAGTTAATCTAGTGATCACATCCATTCATGCCTTAAAGAACTTTTGTGCTCATTCCTTCTCAGAATCACCAGGTAC
Source organism: Panthera tigris (assembly GCF_018350195.1). Lineage (NCBI taxonomy): Eukaryota > Metazoa > Chordata > Mammalia > Carnivora > Felidae > Panthera > Panthera tigris. Next base: position 75,223,030 of record NC_056664.1, on the reverse strand, counting down.
TGTCTACTGTCTTTCCTCTGAGCCTTCTAACATGCTCAGATCTTTTTGTCCATCATCAAACCAAGTCTCTACTCATCTTTCTGTCAGGAACACTTTTCCACAAGTAGCGTCTTATTTGCAACTCACTTCCTCTTAACCGGGACTCTTATCCTCAGCACTCTTTTAAATGTGATCTCTCAGTAGTGCTCTTTTCTGGTCCAGTGGTGTTTTCTCCATTTTCATTCTCCTTGACATTGTTCTTTCTTGAAATGGCTTCCTCCCATAACCTCCATGACTCACACTAGGGAGTGTGACTAGTGCGCCTCTCCTGTACCTTTAACCGACTCCTGACTCTTCTTTCTCCTTCCACAAAAAACAGACTTCTACCAGGGTTTATTTTCAACTTTCTGTTTATTCTCTGTTCTTTATCCATTGCTAAATTCATGTATTCTTATGGCTTCTATGAACCACAAACCCGATTTACTTTTCAAGGCTGTTTTCTTCCCTGAGCTCAGATGTTAAATCTACTGGGGTTTTTTGGATTATTCCTCTTAGACTCAGTAGTATCTCAAATTTTATTCCTTTTTTTACCTATAAACTAGCTCCCCTCACAGCTTCCCCATCTCCATCTAGCACCATATTTTTTCAGTTGTCAAGTCCAGCTTTTACCTCCTTTATTTCTTGGGCTCACAGTTTATGGGGGTGCTTCCTTATAAATAGGTCTCCTTTCACTTTCTACCTTACTGTAGTGCAGCCTTACTTGCTTTACTACAGCATCCCACCCTAATCTCCCTGATTTTTGTTTCTGTCTCCCCTAATCATTTTGCTTAAAAACCATTAATATTCTTAAATATCCCTGTATTTGAGTTACTCTGCCCTCCACTGAATCCCAGCTTCCTGAAGTATCACGACTAACTTACTCCATGTGGCTTCTCAAGTGCCATCACCATTACAAGACTTCTGTGTGGGCCTTAGTTGCTGAAGGTCTTTACTACATTTTGCTCATTCATGTTTCAAGTGCTACCTCTTCCACAAAATATCTCCTAGAGCCTCTCAGGAAATTTCCTGCTCTCACTTCCAACTCCTCCATAACTTATATACCATGTGCCAGTATTGAATATCAAGAAAGCACTAATCAGACAGTGCCTGGTAACTCCTTGAGAACTGATGTAAGATTATACTTCTTTGCAACATGGTAAAGGAGCAGAGTGAGCATAGCAAGCACCGGACAAATGCTTATTGAATGATGGGCAGCTGTGTCTGAATGCTTCCATATTGAAACCTTGTGTTTTTAGTTCTCAATGTGATAATAAAAATAAAGCTATTAGGAAAGAATTGCATTCTTTCCTAGAAAAAATTGAAATTTATCCTATAAATTTTCCTATATATAATTTATAATTTTTTAGTATTGCTTAATCTGTTTTTCAGGCAGCTCTGGGCCTGATAAGTAAAGAATATAACCTTTCCTAATCCCAGATTTAGGCCAGTGGGGTATTTTGTTTGTTTATTTGTTTTTTTTTTTTTTACTTTAGTTCAGTTGTGTCATAAGTGCTTTAGATTTTTATGCTTTTCCATACTGTTTCCATGAATAAATGTTCATATAGTCAAATGAGCAACTGATAAATTTGTTTATAGCAACAGTGAGTCACTAAATATCTGCTTTGAATAAAATCCTATCATTTTTTGGGGTGCGTGGGTAGCTCAGTCAGTTGAGCATTTGACTTCAGCTCAGGTCATGATCTCACAGTTTGTGGGTTCGAGCCCCACATTGGGCTCTGTGCTGAACACTTGCTCAGAGCCTGGAGCCTGCTTCAGATTCTGTGCCTTGTTCTATCCCTCTCCCCCTCCCCCACTCACGCTCTGTCTCACTCTGTCTCTCAAAAATCAATAAATGTAAAATTAAAAAAAATTTTTTTAAATCCTATCATTTTTTTAATAACTTTTCCAATAAGAAAGAAAATGTTTATCTGTAAGAAATGTATTGTCTTTATCAGAACTTTACCATTTATTAAACATACCATTTATTAATTAAACTGCCTTTTAATGCATAAATTTTATCACACAAATCAGTAGTCTCTCACATTTAATAATCCAGACTAATCAGGTGCAAATTACACTGGGTCCTAAAGAATTACTGTAAATATTATTTTGGTTACCTGACATGGCAGCTAGCCCTGGAGTCATATGTGTGGAGCACAGACTGGTGAACATTGCCTAGAGAAAAAGAAATTAGAAATTCTAAAAGGAAATGTGACTACCCAGATTAAGAATCTGGGCAAAAAATCTGAGTTTATCTTAAAGATAAAATGTTTGTGGTGCCTGGGTGGCTCAGTCAGTTAAGTGGCTGACTTCAGGTCAGGTCATGCTTGCACAGTTTGTGAGTTCAAGCCTCAGGATAGCTCAGAGCCTGGAGCCTGCTTCAGATTCATTCTCTCTCTCTCTCTCTCTCTCTCTCTCTCTCTCTCTCTCTCTCTCCCCCCCCCCTCCCTCCCTCTCAAAAATAAATAAACATTGGGGCGCCTGGGTAGCTCAGTCAGTTAAGTGTCCAGTTTCAGCTCAGGTCGTGATCTCACGGTTCGTGAGTTCAAGCCCCGCGTCCGGCTCTGGGCTGACAGCTCAGAGCCTGGAGCCCACTTCAGATTCTGTGCCTTCCTCTGTCTGCCCCTCCGCTGCTTGCACTCTGTCTCTCACATTGTCTCAAAAATAAGTAAACATTAAAAATAAATAAACAAACAAACATTTAAAAATAATAATAGTGGCGCCTGGGTGGCTCTGTCGGTTGAGCTTCTGACTTTGGCTCAGGTCATGATCTCGCAGTCCGTGAATTCAAGTCCCACATCAGGCTCTGTGCTGACAGCTCAGAGCCTGGAGCCTGCTTCAGATTCTGTCTCCTTCTCTCTCTGCCCCTCCCCCACTTGTGCTCTCTGTCTCTCAAAAATAAATAAATGTAAAAAAAAAATTTTTTTAATAAAAAAGTAAACAAAAGAAGATAAAATATTAGGCCCTTGCTTTAAATCCAGACAGAACATTTAGAACCTTCCATTCTCTCAGAAAGTACAGCCCCAGGCTAGGGAGCCAGTGGAAGGCCCAGATTTTGAGGTCTAACACTGTGCTGGGCTTGAACCCCAGCTCTGCAACTTCCTAATCTGAACTCCAGAGACATCACTCTTTCCAAAACTGAACTCTGCCCTTATAAAATTCAGTAAATAATAGTGAGCTCATGGTGTGGTTGTAAGAACTCACAAGCAATAATGTATAAAGCATCTGACAAAGTGCAGTAAGTCATGGTGTTCTTTCCCTATGCCTCTTTAATTTCCAAGCTTCCTGCACTATTTTTATGCTAACTCTGAATTGAAGAGCTGTTTTTATGTGTGATTTTGTTTGATTTGCTCTACAGGGTCAAGGAAGATACTGCAGCACACATTGCATCTCTCAAAGCATCTCATCAGAGGGAAGTAGAGAAACTCCTTTGCCAAAATGCAGTAGAAAATTCTTCTTCCAAAGTAGCTGAACTAAATCGTAAAATAGCAACTCAAGAGGTAGACAACTTTAACAATCTTTCCTTGGCTTTAAAATTATTTTTTTCAGGACTGTTAACAGAACATTTAACTTCACTTTTTAGTAGAAATGAGAAAATATTGACTTGATTTTTTTTAGTAGGAGAGGATGCCGTTACCATTTAACTATTCTACTTTAAAACTATTCTCTCTAAATAAGTGGTTTCACAGTTTTGTCCCTGTATTTCTCAAATAGTTCTTCTCCTAAGTCATTTGTAACAAATGGTAGAAGTATGGTCAATCACATTTTGTGGTTGAGAACTGAGTACTTGAACTTGAATGTTGAATCATTTCCCTCTACCCAAGTCCCAGCTGACAAGTAATTATCCTAGTCATTCTCTTGCCCATTTATCTTTCATTCATTAAACAAATAATGATTCGGGGTCTATAGACAATGAAGCACTAGGGATAAAATAATGAACAGAGATATGCACACAGCTTGTAGCCATTATGAAACAGTCTTCTTAGAATTATGACAGAATATGCTGAAAGCTTATCCACATTTCTTTAAAAAAGTGTATCTTCCTTTTTGGTTAGTGTGTATATCTTCAAGGAATATCTATGATTATCTACTGTGATGGTAGCAAGTTGAAAAAAAACAGCATTAAAATAGAATTTGTATCTGCAACTTACTTTCAAATGGTGTATCCCAGGAAAAGAAAGAAAAATAAGGCAAATATGGCAAAAATGTTAGCAGTTGGTAAATCAAATTAAAGAATATGGGTCCACTGTGTTCTTTTCTCTAGGTTTTAATTTTTAAAAACAAGCTGAGGGAGAAAGACTTCAAGAAACAGTTATCTTACCATTATTTCTCCCTTTAATAATCATTTAATAGTATCTTGATTAAAAACAAATTGCTCAACTAAGAAGTTTAAGTATGGACTGGGTATTAGATATTATGAGATTATTGTAAATTTTTTAGGCATACAAATGTTGTTGGGTGGCTTAGCCAGTTAAGCATCCAACTCTTGATTTGGGCTCAGGTCATGATCTCATGGGGTCGAGCCCCAGATTGAGTTCTGCACTGAGTGTGGGATTCATTCTCTCCTTTTCTCTCTGCCTCTCCTACTCATGGATGTGTGCGCACACACACACACACACACACACACACATACACACACACACACACTCTTTCTCTCTCAAAATAAATAAACATTAAAGAAAATGCTGTTGTGGTTTTGTGAGATGTCCTTGTAAGAAGATGCATGTTGAAGCATTTGGGGTATTTTAGTGTGAAATGAGGTCTGTAATTTAAATTCAAACAAAGAATTTTGACTCTTTTAATATTTCAATGAGAAAGTGCTTTTTATTTTTTTTTTAACATTTATTTATTTTTGAGAGAGAGAGAGAGGGAGCGAGCATGAGTGGGGGAGGGGCAGAAAGAGGGAGAGACACAGAATCCGAAGCAGGCTCCAGGCTCTGAGCTGTCAGCACAGAACCCATGAACAGCGACATCATGACCTGAGCCCAAGTCGGACGCTTAGCCGACTGAGCCACCCAATCTTTGTACAGCAGTTGCAGATAACTTATCTGGCTTTTTTCCCCATAGGAGTAGGGTGTCAGTGGGCAGTATAAACATTATATCAAGTTATTATATATTATGTAGTTGGGAGAGGTGGGAAAAGTAGTGTCATTATGCCATAGTGCCTGCCCTAAGTGTTACTTTCCCAGAGTTCTAAATGTAATATTGTAAATTATAAGTTCTAAATATAATATTGTAAATTATAAGTTAAATGGAAGTCAGCATAGCCTGATGGTGAAAACAGTAAAAGTATTAGAGGTAATAGATGCATATTTTCCTAAGTTTTAAGATCCTTGATGAAAGTATCTATTTCAGGTTGCCAAAAAAATATAAGCATGGTATTTATTTCATGCTTATTAATAGGCTTGTGCTATTATTCTACTTAATCACAAAGTGATAAAGACAGTATTGGCTATCTTCAAAATGCTTAGACTTTACAGAGGTTTATTTTAAAAGGTATTTTTCAGGCCTTCAGAAGAAAAGTATTAGAGATAAAGAAGCCAAGTAGTTACACAGCCATTATTTGTCATACATGTGATACTTTCCATTAAATATTGAAAGAAAATAATGAATGTATTCAATCAGCTTAATTTATTCAATGAACTTGATTCCTGTGACATTTTATTTTTGTTAGAATTTGGTAATTTAAAAATATTAGGATTTTTTTTTTTTGCTACAAAAACACGTCATTAGTTGGTTTTCTGATATTTTTCAAATAATGTTTGAGAAGAGTTCTATTAACTCAGTACTTCTAACATAATTTCATAGGTACTTCTAAAACATTTCCAAAATCAAGTTAACGAACTGCAGGGTAAACAGGAGTCTCTGGTAGTTTCTCAAGTTCGAGAAGAAATCTTACAGAAAGAGGTAAGAAGTAACAAAAATATTGTACTAAAAAGCTGTTTCTTAGCCATTTCAATCATATTCTTATTTTTGTATTAATTTTTGTTAACTTAAATGTATAAATGGAAATAACCTGAAAGTATCACATCAAAAAAGTAATAACTTGTTTATAGTTAGTCTGCTTTGCCCAGGTGAAACTCTTCAATGGGTAAATAAGTTTCTTATATATTTGTATTTGATTTTGAGATTTTTCTGGGCAGTGGGGAAATAGGGAGAGGGGCATTTGGTTCTTTTGATTGTTTTAGGAGGAAAAATTGGATGGTTAAGGTCATTTTTGTATTAAGTACTTGATACTGTTAAGAAATAACTGAAGTAGTCATTACAGTGATGCTGGATCCCCAGTAACAATATTATAGGAGATAGATCTTTCTGGAAACTCACCGTTTTTATTACTCTAAGATCCCTTTGATTCTAGAAAGTGTAAAACACCAGACAACTGTGCATTCCATTCTTTGAAGTGTATCCACCACATTTTATTATTCAAGAATTTATTAAACCATACAGGAAAAACATAATTGCATTATGAAAAGATTAATATAAAAATACTCCACAGTTACATAACTGTCAATTTAAAAAATCTTGTTTCAGTAATTGAAAGGCTGTGGTTCAACATGTGCATTCTTTTCAGTGTTTAAGATGTACATAAACTTTGTTGTATAAGCAATAAGTTAACAGAACTTCACAGACCTAAGGTAAAATTTTGGGGAAAAGCAATAAAAGGAAGTCTGTTCTAATGTTTGCAAGATAAAGATTAAGATCACTTTTAGTTAAGTTACAGTGTGTTCTTAGTTTAAGAATAGCTAAAATAGTTTGGAAATATAAAAGCTGCAATACATGATTTTCAAGCCTATTTACTAGAAAACTAAAACACTCCATCTTTTGAATGAAATGACAATCTGCCTTTCAATAAACAGTATATCTATAATAGTTATGTTAACAGGGCTTATTTATTCCCACTACTGATAACCTCCTGAGGGTCCTCAAAGGGATTTTCTCTTAGGCTGATGGGAACAGCTCATTTTCCCAGCCCTACATTAGCTCCCAGATTGTTCAGGCTGCCATTTCCACTGGCTTCGAAACCCTCTGGGCAACAAAGTAGGCAGTCATTGAGTTCATCTATTGTGTTTCCCTTCTCACATGAATCACCATCCTGCAGTGCTGTTAAGCTGATGTTTGAAAACAGTTTCGTATGTCCTCGGTTGTTCTGGTTGTTTAAGAAAGGAGGGTAAACCCCTGTCTCTTTGTGACCACAGAGAAACTACAATATACATCTTTTAACACTAGCAAATTCTGTTTTATTTGGTTACTGCTTGTTTGTAATGCATCTCTGCCTTTCTACCTCTATCTACCTTTCCATTTATTTGTATCTACTTCCATTATCAATGTCTTGTAGATTTAAGTGTAGAAATCTTTCACCTTCTTGTTTAAATTCACTAAGTATTATCCTGTTTTTTGATGCTTTTTGAATGGTAGCATTTTCTTTTTTAGGTAGTTCATTATTAATGTACAGAAACAGTACTGATCTTTGTTAATTTTGTATCCTGCAACTTTACTGAATTCACTGATTAGATCTAACAGTTTTTTGGTGGAGTCTTTAGAATTTTTTATATATAAAATCATGTCACCTGCAAATAGAGACTATTTTAATTCTTTCCTATCCTGATGCCCTTTATTTTTCTTGCCTGATTGCTCTGGCTAGGGCCTTTTGTACTATAATGAATAGGAGTAGTGAGAGTGAGCACCCTTGTATTGTTTGTGAACTTAGAAAAAAAGCTTTCAAGCTTTAGCCATTGAATATGATATTAGCTGTGGATTTATCATATACTGTATTATTGTATTGAGGTAAATTCCTTCTATACCTAATTTAATAGCTTTTATCATGAACAGATGTTAAATTTTATCAAATGTTTTTTTCTGCATTTATTGAGATGGTAATATTATTTGTTTCTTCATTCTATTATTACCTTGTAATGTATTACCTTGATTTTTGTATGTTGAACCATCTTGCGTCCCAGAGATAAATTTCACTTGATCATGGTGAATATTTTTAATGCACTGTTGAATTCAAATTGCTAGTATTGTATTTAGAAGTTTTTCATTTATGTTCATCAGAAATAGTGGTCTGTAGTTGTCTGATAGTGTCTTTGGCTGGTTTGTAAAATGAATTTGGAAGTGTTCCCTCTCTTCTGTGTTTTGGAAAAGTTTGAAGAGGATTAGCATTAATTCTTTAAATGTTTGGTAAAATTCACTTATGAAGCCATCTGGTCCTGGACTGTTCTTTTTTGGGAGATTTTTTATTATGGATTCAGTCCCCTTAGTAGTAATTGACTGTTCAGATTTGGGGTTTTTTTTCCTGATTCAGTCTTGTTATGTTGTATGTGTCTAAGAATTTTTCCATTTCTTCTAGGTTGTCCAGTTTGTTGGCATATAGTTCATAGTAGCCTTTTGTGATCTTTTGTATTTCCGTGGTATCTGTTGTAATGTCTCCTTTATCATTTATAATTTCATTGATTTGAGTCCTCATTTTTCCTTGGTTAATCTAGCCAAAGATTTGTCAATGGACAAATGTCAATGTCAATGTCTGTCCTTTCAAAGAACGAATTCTTAGTTTTGTTCATCTTTTCTATTATTTTCCTGTTCTTGGTTTTGTTCATTTCTGCTCTGATCCTTCTCTCTTCTACCTGTGGGCTCAGCTTATCATTCTTTTTCTGGTTCCTTAAGTGTAAACTTAAATTGTTTATTTGAGGCCTTCTTGTTTTTTAGTGTGTGAATTGCTGTGAATTTCCATCTTTGGGTTGCTTTTGCTACATCCCATTAATTTTGGTTTCTTGTGTGTTTCCATTTTTGCTTGTCTCAAGACACATTATTTCCCCTTTAATTTCTTCTTTGACCCATTGGTTGTTAAGGAGAATCATGTTTAATTTCCATGTATTCGTGAGTTTTCCAGTTTTCCTTATCACTACTGATTTTCACGCCATTGTGGTCAGAGAATATAGTTGGTATGATTTCAGTCTTCTTGCATTTGTTAGATTTATTTTGTGGCCTATCATACAGTCTATCCTTGAAAATATTCCATGTGCACTTGAGAAGAATGTTTATTCTGCTGTTGCCAGATTCAGTGTTGTGTATGTGTCCATTATATCCATTTGGTCTATAGTGTTGTTCAAATTTGCTATTATTCACTGCCTGGATGATTAATGTGTTGTTGAGAGTTGGGTATGAAGTCCCCAACTGTTATTGTATTGCTGTTTATTTCTTCTTCTGGCTCTGTTACTTGGCTCTCTGAAGTTGAGTGCAAACGCAATTACTATGTCATCTTCTCGGATTGATATTGACCTCTTCATCATTTATGTAATGACCTTTTTTTTGGTCTCTTTTTACCCTTTTAAAATCTATTTTGTTTGATATAAGTATAGCTACCCCTGCTTTCTTCTGAATACAATTTGCTTGGAATCTTTTTTCCATCTTTTTACTGTCAGTCTATGTGTGCCTTTAAGACTAAGGTGAGTCTCTTTCAGGTAATATATCATTAGATCTTACTCATCCATTCAGCCATTCTGTCTGTTGATTGGATAATTTAATCCATTTACATTTAAAGCAGTTATTGATAGGTAATGACTTATCACCATTTTGTTGATTATTTTCTGGCTGTTTTGTAGGTCCGTTTTTCATTGTTTCATATCCTGGTATCTTTTTTGTGTTTTGATGTCTTTTGGTATCAGTATGCTTTAACTTCTCTTATTTTGTGTAAATACTATAGGTTTTTCCCTGATGGTTACCATGAGGCTTATAGAAAATATCTTCAAATTATAATACCTTATTTTAAATTGATAACTTCAATTAAATTCCTAAACTTTACACTTTTATCCTTTCCCTCACATTTTAGGTTATTTATGTTACAGTTTACCTGTATTTTATATCCTGTAATTTATAGCAGATTATTATAGTTATGGTTATTTTTATCCCTTTTGTCTTTTAACTTTTAAACTACAGTTGTATGTGGATTACGCACCACTGTTATCATGTTATACAATCTAACTTTGATTATATATTTACCATTACCAGTGAGTTTTACACTAACTTCTTATGTTTTTACAATGTTAATTTTCTTTTATTTATACTTAAAGAGCTCCTGTTAGCACTTTTTGTAAGGCAGGTCTAGTGGTGAAGAACTCGCTCAGCTTTTATTTGTTCAAAAAAGTCAGTTTTAGCCATTATTGCTTTAAATATACTCTGTCCTTTTCTCTTTCTCTTGTTGTGGAATTACCATAATGCAGATACTACTTGTTTTGATTGTGTCCCATATGTCTCATAGGCTTTTTCATTCTTTTTGCTCTTTTGACTGTATAATTTTAAATGACTTGTCTTTTAGATCACTGGCTTTCTTCTGTATGGTCAAGTCCCTATTGAATTCTTCTATACAGTCATTGTATTCTTCAGCTCTGGTATTTCTGTTTTGGGGTATTTTTTTCATGGTTTTTATTTCTTTGTTGAACTTCTTGTTTTGTTCATGCATTGTTTTCCTAATTTTGTTTAGTTGTCTGTATGTTCTTGTAGTTGTGTAAACTTTTTAAAGAGGATTATTCTGAATTCTTTGATCATAGAGTTCACAGATCTCTATTTCTTTAGGGTTAGTTTATTGGAGCTTTCTTTTCTTTGGTGGTGTCAGATTTTCAGATTCTTGTTTCCTTTGGTTGGTGTCTGTATTTGAGTAAGTAGTCTCCTCTTCCAGACTTTACAGATTCACTTTGGCATAAACAGTGTTCAACAGTCAGTGCACTTTGGGTTTCTGGATGTGTCTGGTGGTGATGTCCTTGGACAGGGGTGGCTTGCTGTCAGGGTTTGTTTTTTGGCCAAGGCTACTGCCCAGGTAGCTACTGCCCAAGACCTCACTCTCTGAGGTCAAGAGTGGGGAGGTGTCACTAGTTGAATATAGTTGGATAGAAATTTTGGCTTGGTTCCCTGCCTAATAAGTCTTTAGGAAGGACTTCATGGTTGCCCAGATTCTCTCATAAGGTTTTTATTAGACTCTTGGGGACTGGATATATACTCAGCAATAGATGGGGCTATGAATTAGCTTCTCTGCCCTGGTGGGATGACAGGATAGGCCCCAGTGCCTGTGTAGTTCATTGTCTGGGCACACAAATCAGGCAAGATTGTGTACTGAATTCTCTGGCTGACAGGGCCACATGCTCTGTTGATGGACAGAAAGCATAGCCTGTGGCTCTCCCCAAGTGGCACTGTATGCAGGGCTCTCAGGGGATGCTCTGCAGCTTCCCATATGCTCTGGTTAAGTTCTTTGGTTGAGCAGCCAGAAAGCTGTATTCAGCAATGGGCAAACTTCAAATGAGTTTCCTGGCCCAGGAGCAATGTAAGAAACTGCTCTAATGCCAGTAAAGCTTTTTGACTGTAGTCTTGACTCAAGCCAACCAGTGCCCCAAGTTCCCTGGCCAAACAGGCCATTGGCTTTGGAGACTATCAACTCTGACTGCTGGACTCTATTCTAGTATTGCTGGGCTACCCAGCTTTTCAGGTGTTCTACTCAGGCTTTCTGGTCAAGCAGCACTGTGATCTTCACTCAGCAGTGTGCCAAAGTGTGGCTTAGCTTCCCTGCCTGAGTGGATGCAGTCCCAGCTTGAGGGCTGGCAAATCTTTCTGTTTGAGGACCTGAGTCAGGCAGACCTGCACCCCACCAAATTCCACAGTCAGACTATACCACCGACTTGGATCTATAGGTGAGCAAAGCTGCTGGTTGGGCTTACTACTTTGGGCACTGCAAGTATGAATTCAGTCTGCCAAGATCTAACTGCCAGTTGTTACAAGCCCTTCCCCACGTCTCCATCACAATCAGATTCCTAGTGATTAGTCCCCATGGGATAAAGACATGCGGGGGCTCTCAAGAAGTGACCCACAACACTGGGGGAGTTGGATGTCCAACCCAGGCTGTCTTTTCCCATGGAGAAATGGTAGTCTCAGGGGAGACCTCTCCATATTGTGCTGCCTGGGCCTGAGGGAGGGGCAATGCAGCCAGCATGTAGCCACTCTGCTTACCCTTATGATGTAGTCTGTCTTGGTCTCTGTGATGCAGGGGGATGCTTCAGCCTCACCCTCATATTATATCATTCTCTCAGTTGCATCTAGTCCATGAATAATTGTTAGTTCTTATGAGGGGGGACAGCATCAGGAACTACCTATGTCACCACCTTGATGACGTCACTCTTCCTTTATTAACACTTTTTTTATATTACTTTATAATAGTCAAAATCATAATGATAGTTATCATTTATTATTTAGTATGTGCTAAGCACTGTGGTAAGTGCTCTGTGTAGTTTTCACCATATCCCAAAAGGATAGGTACTATTATTCCCATTTTATAGATGAAGATTGATGCTAAGAAAAATGAAATAATTTGCTTCAGGTTACCAAGCAATGTGTAAAAAGTATCAGCATCAGAACCCAAGACTTCTTACTCCAGGTCCCAGGCTCTTAATTACTATTTTACTAATGCTGTATTTCTGGACATCAGGTATTTGCCAATTTTTTTTTCCATAGTATTCAAGAAGCAGGAATAATTTTTGATCATTCATCTCATGTATCCAGTTACTTCCATAGGATAAATTCACTAAAATACAAGGATTTTAAAATACATACATTCACTTTAATTATACTTTTAAAGATGCTTTTAAGTAGGCACTGATGAAGGGAAATTTTTCCTACTTTTTGTCTAAATATAAATTTCTAAATTTATGTAATTTATAAACTAATGTTTAATCATTGGTGAATTCATTAATTCATGAATAATTATTAAACACCTGTGCTCTGGCATGCTTTATGTGCTAGGAATACTGAGAACAAGATAGACAAATCTTTGGTCTTACAGAGCTTACATTTTATTTGGGGAATCAGAAAATAAATGTAAAACTTGATAAAATTAACTGAGACAATATCTGTGAAGTACTTAGCATAGCACCTCGCACATGATAATGTCATGACTCTACTACTTACCCTTTAAGACTTTATTCAAAGACAGCTGCCTCAGGTTAAGAGTCCTGCAACCTAGCTCTGGTTCCAGTTAGGTATTCCCCACTCATCACCTCATTGCTACTTGGTCATCTCTCCATAACAACATACTATATTAGAATTCTCATTCACTTGACTGCTGCTTTCACTAGAGCAGAACATCCCAGCTGGTGTACCAGGAATGGATTCCCTATGGGTCATAAAATAGCAATTACTGGAAATGTTGTCTCATTATAAACCCAAAGTCACTTTTCAGTCATTAAGTTTACAGAAGCTGAAGTGATATTTGACCATTACATGTATGACAATGCCTCTTACAAATTTCTTAGTTCAGCAATCACTGGTTTTGTGTTATAATTTTTAGTAATCATTGTTTTGACATAGAAGATTTTATGCCCAGCACTCATCACTGCAGCATGTTCTCTAGGGTCTCTCTCCCTAACCTTTCTGCAAATCATCCCAATTAAAGTCTGCAAATTTCTGTGGTCACTGATGATATCCCATGGATATCCCACATATTAATATTTAGACTTATGTAGGCTTATAGTTTCACATTTGAAACTAGAAAGAGTGGCAGTTTTGGGAGGGGTTGGGTTTTTTTGTAGTGTTATTAGGTACTGGGTGTTTCCATGGAAAATTTGGTTGAATTTGTTAATTTTAGCCATTTTTACTTGTTAATTATTTTGCCTTTTGATACTAACAGGAAATAATTATGAGTATATGGTATAAAGAAAATGCAGTTGTTTCACCAAGCCCAATATAAAGATATCTCAGATCCCCTCTATATTACTGACTGGCACCATGAAAATATCACCATTTTCTCTGCAGACAATGGTATAAAAAAGGAGGTACCACACAAGACTGTAACCTCCATGACTAGGTCATCTCTGTATTCTCAAGACCTAAGACAACAGCTAGAACAGAAAGAGTTCAGTATATTCTCTCTTTTATAAACATAAATGTATTTGTGGAATGAATTATTATAAAGTGATAAGAGCCAGAAGAGGATTACAGATAGAATTATAGAAAGTTGACAAAAGGAGGATTCATATTTACTGAACTCTGTGTGTGTTGGAAGCTATACTGGGTAGGGTGCTTTAAATGTTTGATTAATCCTAGAAGTAATCATCCTTTTTAAATATTTTGTAGCAAAGCTGAATATACCACAGACAGTACCCACCTTCATTTTTAATGCTATAATCAGCCTGGCATACGTGAGAGGAAGTGATCCAGTCATCTGGAATCATCTGGATTGTGAGGTCACTTCAGAGCTAAGAGGAGCCTTTTCTTCTGTAGATAGAATAACTAATAGCTTGCATTCCCTAACAACTCAAGATATCTTTCTTATTAGCAAGAAGCCTCTTCCCTAGAGAAATTTTATACAAAGAAAATGTGGTGAACATTCTTAAGACTACCTGGTAAAAATAAATGATTTTTCTTGTTACCAGTTTTTCATTTACTTCATACCTCAATTTTAGATTACAAAACTCCTAGAAGAATTAAGAGAAGCCAGAGAAAACCATACACCAGAGATGAAACATTTCATGGTCTTAGAAAAGAAAATTAAGCAGATGGAAATGAGACATGAGCAAAGAGAGCAGGAACTTCAACAGGTAAAGTAGTAAATCATATTTACATATTTGTATAGCTCTTCGCTTTTAAGTACCTCCAGTTTGCTATAGTTTTGCCATCCCTAGCAGCATTTCCTGAAGTGTTTCATTGTACATTGATCTTATTAAGAATAAATACAGTGTTTAAGAGCACATAAGACTTTAAATTTCAAATACCTGAAGATTGGTTTGCCAACTTATGTTCTTAAAATGTTAGGCATTTTACCCTGGGAATTGGTCTTTGGAAGCCATATTCCATATTCCAGCCATTTCATGTTTGTAAGAAATGTTTGTAAGAAATAGCTATATTAAAAGGTAATTGTTTAAAATATTATGTGTCTAGCACTAGTGATATCACAATTAGTACACTTAATGACAGATAAATAGAAATTAAAAACGGCAGAAGTAAGGGCATGATGTTTTTAGGCATTAGCCTTTCTGCCAGTATTTACCTTTGCTTGAAGAGTCTGTTGGTCGGCTTGAGCTGTTACAACAAAATACCATAAACTGGGTTACTTAAAAAACAAATTAATTTTCTCACAGTTCTGGAGGCCAGAAGTCTAAGATTAAATTTCCAGCTGATTCATTCTGGTTGAATATGCTCTTCCTGGCTTGCAGAGGGCCTTTCCTCAGTGTGTGCTTTGGGGTGAGGGAAGGAGACTAGAGAGAGAAAGAGAGCTATCTGGTATCTTTTCTGATAAGGACACTAATCTACTCTGAACAGGACCCCACCCTTATGATTTCATTTAACCTTAATTAGTTCCTTACTCCAAAAATAGCCATACTGTGGGTTAGGGCTTCAACATATGAAAAGGGAGTAGGGGGACACAAGAAAATTCAGTCTAAAACAGTATAAATATATATATTCTTTGAAAAAAAACAAAAAGATATGCAATGGTTTATGATTGACCTAAGTTCCAGAGAAACCCTAGCTCTATTTAATCATATCAAAGTTTTAGGTCTTCATCATTATAGGAACTACGAAACGTAAAATAGAGGACAAAAAGATTAGTGTAATTCATTTCTCATTTTTACGTAAGGTGACTGAATGGATTAAAAAAAAAAAAAAAAAAGACTTCTGAATGCTGCCTACAAGAATGCTGCCTCACTTCAGACCTAAAGATACATTATAGAGTGAATGTAGAGATAGAAAAAGATATTCCATGCAAATGGAAATTTTTTAAAAAGGTAGCAACACATATCAGTCGTGAGACAAAGAAGGACATTATGTAATGATTAAGGGATCAATCCAATAAGAGGATATAACAATTGTAAATATTTATGTAACTAACATAGAAGCACCTAAACATACAAATCAAATATTAATATCCATCAAAGGGGAAATAGTAATACCGTATTAGTAGGGGACTTAAAACACCCCCACTTACATTAATGGATAGATCATCTGGACAGAAAATCAATTTAAAAAAAAAAAACAGTAGCTTTGAATAACACGTCAGACCAGACGTACTTAACAGATATTGGATGTAATGGGCTGTGAATAGCAGCAGCATATACATTCTTTTCAAGTGTGCATGGACTGATCTTTAGGATAGATCACATTAGACCACAGAATAAGTTTTAGACTATTAAGAAGATTGAAATCAAGCATCTTCTCCAACCACAATGGTATGAAAGTACAAATCAATTACAAAAATAAAAGAAACAGAATACAAATACATGGAGGCTAATCAAGATGCCCCTAAATAACCAATAGGTCAATAAAGAAATCATAGCAGAAATTTAAAAATACCTTGAGACAAATGAAAATGGAAACAATATTCCAAAATCTTTTGGACATAGCAAAACCAGTTCTATGAGGGAATTTTTTTTTTTTTATAGCTACACGGGCCTACCTCAAGAAACAAAAATCTCAAATAATCTAACATTACACATAAAGGAACTAAAAAGAACAAAGCTCAAAGGTAGAAGGAAAGAAGGAAATAATAAAGTTCATGACAAAAGTAAATGAAATAGAGACAAAAAAATAAGGAAGATTAGTGAACTAAGAGCTGGTTCTTTAAAAGATAAAACTGATAAGCCTTTAGCTAGACTCCTCAAGGAAATGAAAAGACTTCAATAAATAACAATAAAGAAATGAAAAAGGGAGAGTTAAAATCAGCACCACAGAAATACAAAGGATTGTAAAAGACTACTATGAAAGGTTATATGCCAACAAATTGGACAACCTAGAAGAAATGGATTTTTATAAATACAAAATCTCCCAAGACTGAATCAGGAAGAAATAGAAAATCTGAATAAATTAATTACTAGTAACAAAATTGAATTGGTGGGACACCTGGATGGCTCAATTGGTTTTAGATCTGACTCTTGGTTTCTGCTCAGGTCATGATCCCAGGATCGTGGGAGCAAGCCCCATGTGGGGCTCCCTGCTGAGCATGGAGCCTGCTTAAGATTGTGTCTGTCTCTCTCCCTGAATTGTGTTCTCTCTAAAAATGAAATTAAAAAAAAAATTGAATTGATAATCCAAAAATTCCCAACAAAGAAAAGTCTGGGACCAGATGGCTTTAAATGTTTGGAAGAATTCACCTGTAAAGAAGAATTAATACCAATCCTTCTCAAACTATCCCTGCCCCCCCACCCCAAAAAAAATGAAGAGGAAGGAATGTTTTCAAATTCATTCTACAAGCCCAATATTACCCTACCAACAACAAAGACACTACAAAAAAAAAAAGAAGAAAATTACAGAAAGAAGAAAATTACAGAAAGAAGAAAATTCCCTGATGAACATAGATGCAAAAAATCCTTAACAAAGTATTAGCAATCTAAATTCAAAAATACATTAAAAGGATAATTCACCACAGTATGGTGGGATTTATAGGATACAAGGACGGTTGAGTTCTTCAAATCAATATGACATACCATATTAGCAAAATGAAAGTTAAAAATCATATGATTTCAATAGATGCAAAAAAGCATTTGCCGAAGTTCAGCATACATTCATGATAAAAAATTCTCAATACGCTGAGTATAGATGAAACCTCAGAAAGGCCATATATGACAAACCCACAGCTGACATGATACTCCACAGTGAAAAACTGAAAAGTTAGCTTTTTCACTAACATCAGGAACAAGGATGTCCACTCTTTGTTATACTCCAAGCTAGTACCAGAAGTCATAGCCACAACAACCAGATAAGAAATAAAAAGCATGCAAATTGAAAAGGATGAAGTACAACTGTCACTATTTACAGATAACATTGATAATGTATATAGAAAACCCTAAAGATTCCACCAAAAATCTATTAGAATAAATGAATTCAGTAAAGTTGCAGGATGCGAAATTAGTGTACAGAAATGCAACAGATGTCTGTACATTAACAACTAGCAAGAAGAAATTAAGACCATCACTTTATAACTACATCAAAAAGAACATACATAAAAATGAATTTAACCTAAGAGTTGAAAGACCTGTACTCTTAAAACTGTAATACATAGATGAAAGAACTTGAAGATAATACAATAAATGGAAAGACACACATGGATTGGAGGCGTATTGTTGAAATGTTCATAATACCTAAAGCAATCTGCAGATTTGGTGCAGTCCCTATCAAACACCAGTAGATTTTTCATGGAACTAGAACATATATTCCTAAAGTTGATATGGAATCACGAAAGAACCCAAATACACAAAGCAGTCTTGAGAAAGAACAAAGCTGGAGGTATCACACTCCCAGTTTTTCAAATGTATTACAAAACTATAGTAATGAAAACAGTATAGTCCTGACATGAAAACAGACGCACAGATCAATAGAATGGAATAGAAAACTCAGAAATAAACCCATGCTTATATGGTCAATTAATCTATGACAAAGGAGGCAAGAATATACAATGAAGATAAGATCATCTCTTTAATAATGATAATGGTGCTGGTAAAACTGGACAGCTGCATGCAAAAAAAAAGATGACCACTATCTTACACTATATACAAAACAAAAGGAAACAAACAAACAATACCTCAAAATGGATTAAAGACCTAAATGTAAGACCTGAAACCATAGATCTACTTTAAAAAACAGTAAACTCTTGGACATTAGTCTTGGCAATGTTTGGGGGTTTTTTTTGTTTTTTGTTTTTGAATAGGCCTCCTTAGAGAACAAAAGCAAAAATAAACAATTGGACTACATCCAATTGCACATGGGGTCGCCTGAGTGGCTCAGTTGGCTAAGCATCCGATTTCCATTCAGGTCACGATCTCATGGCTCCTGAGTTCGAGCCCCACATCAGTCTCTCTGCTGTCAGCACAGAGCCCACTTTGGATCCTCTGTCTCCCTCTCTCTTTAACCCTCCCCCACTAGTCAAAAATAGACATTTAAAAATAATTTTTAAAAAATTAAAAGCTTTTGCACAGCAAGGAAACCAACAAAATGAAAACATACTGAAGGAGGTATGTGAAGAAGTCAGACTATTAGGAGGTATTTGCAAATGATATATCTAGTAAGGGGTTAATATCCACAACAAATGAAGAACTCCTAACTCAACACCAGAAAAAAAAAAATCTAATTTAAAAATGGGCAGTGGAGGGGAAGGGCCAAGATGGCAGAACAGCATGGAAGTTTTTTTTGTGTGTCTCTTGTTCCTGAAATGGAGCCAGATCAACACTAAACCATCTTGTACACCTAGAAAACTAATTTGAGGATTAACACAACAATCTGCATAACCTGAACCACAGAACTTGGCAGGTACATGGCATGGAGAGGTGAACTGGGGGAGAGAGAAGCTGCGCGGGGGGCTGTTTTTGCTTGTGGAGAGAGGAAGTGGGTAAGGGGAATGGGAAAAGCAACCCCACACTCCCCTGCCCCCCCCCCTGCTGAAAGCAGCTGGAGAGAAAGTGGAAGAGTGGAAACAGCCACAAGGGACTGAACAAAAAAGGGAAAAAGGAGAAAGGAAACAGTTTAAATTCCATTAAGACTCTATAAACAGGGGGAGCACAAGAGAGTCTGAAACTCCACAGCTCGATACCACGCAGTGCTCTGGTGGGAAGAGCAAATCCTGAGGAACAGTGAGCAAGGTCCAAGGGGTTCAAGGTCCACACAGGAAGTGGCGGTTCCCCTACTGGGAGGATATTTGGTAGAGACTGTGCAGCCTCCACACAGACAAAGGTCCCAGGGGACCCTGGAAAACAACCACATTTGCTGGTGTTGGAACAAGGACATTAAAGGTGAAGCCTGGTACCAGATGTGTGTTGTGATTTTCCATAATACCTGAAACACTGCTGCTACACGATCGTGTGAACTTTTTTGGCAGCAGGCTGGCACCCAGCCACAGTCTCTAGGCAGCACCACGATCTCATGAACGTTTTCTAGGGGCAGACCGGCACCCAGTCATTGCTCAGGGAGACCCTCCCACAGAGAGGCTGAATGGGTCCAGCCACAGTCCCTCAGAAGTGAGGGGTTGGGAAAAAAGCCACATCTGAGATAAAACTCAGGAGGGAGGTGCCATCTGGCAGCCTCACGGCTTGGCCAAAGACAGTGTAGAAGAGGGAAATGGATAGAAGCCAGAGACAAAGGAGGGGTGCTTGATTGCTGCATGGGGAGAACACAGAGTTCTGATACTAGAGAGTAGGTAGCTGGGGGGATGCCATTTTCACCCCTCCCACACAAGGGCATACACACCTACATGCATCACAACAATCAACCCCAGTAAGCCAAGCAGTGCCATCTAGTGGAGAATGGAGCTGTTACATTAAGCCCTGCCCAACCGGGCCAACCATGCTCTTGAGGAACACCACAAGTCTCTCTGCCAGCTTATAGACTATAAAGTGCTTCATAGTTTGACTTCTGGGGCAAACCAGATGTAATTTCAATCCTATTTCATTTTGTTCACTGTTCCGTCTATTCAATTTTTTTTCCTTTTTCTGTATTCAAGAATGAGAAAAAAATTTTTATTTTCCACTTTTCTTAAAAAGATTTTTCTTCAATTTTTTTCTATTTTTTTACTTTTTTGTAAATTTTTTATTTTTTTGAAAATTTTTTAAATTCTATTTTACTTTTATCATTTCATTCTATTTTGTATTCTTTTTCAAATTTTCAAATGTTTTCCTTTTTTCTTTTATTTTTTTTTCTTATCTTTCCCTTTTTTCTCTAATCTATCAAGCTTTTTTCAACAACCAGACCAAAACACACCTAGTATCTAGCATCCTTTGTTTGATTTCTTTTGTGTTGTTTTTAATTTTTTATTTTTTTTATTTCGTTAATTCCTTTTGTTCCTTCAAAATGACAAAATGAAGGAATTAACCCCAAAAGAAAGAACAGGAAGAAATGACAGCCAGGGACTTAACACAGATACAAGTAAGATTCTGAACCAGAACTTAGAATCATGATAATAAGAATACTAGCTGGGGTTGAAAATAGAATCCTTTTCTGTGGAGACAAAAGAAGTAAAAGCTAGTGAGGATGAAATCAGAACTGCTATAACTGAGCTGCAATCTCGAATGGATGGCATGGCAGCAAGGATGGATGAGGTAGAGCAGCAATATAGAGGACAAAACTTATGGAGAATAATGAAGCAGAAAAAAAGAGACTAAGGCAAAATAGCACAATATAAGCATTAGAGAACTCAATGACTCATTAAAATGGGATAACATCAATCAGGGATCCCAGAAGATGAAGAGAGAGGAAAAGGGGTAGAAAGTTTATGTGAGCAAATCATAGTAGAAAACTTTCCTAACCTGGGGAAAGACACAGACATCAAAATCCAGGAAGCACAAAGAACTCCCATTAGCTTCAACAAAAAATGACCATCAACAAGGCATATCATGGTCAAATTCACAAAATACTCAGGCAAGGAAGGAATCATGAAAGCAGCAAGGGACAGTAAGTCTTTAACCTACAAAGGAAGACATCAGATTTGCAGCATACCTATCCATAGAAACTTGGCTGGCCAGAAAGGATGGCAAGAGATACTCAATGTGCTGAATCAGAAAAATATGCAGCCAAGAATTCTTTATCCAGCAAGGCTGTCATTCAAAATAGGAGAGATAAAAACTTTCCCAGACAAAAATTAAAGGAATTTGTGACCACTAAACCAGCCCTGCAAGAAATTTTAAGGAGGACTCTGAGGGGAGAAAAGATAAAAAACAAAACAAAAAGACCAAAAGCAACAAAGGTTGGGAAGGACCAGACATCACCACCAAAAACTCCAACTCTACAGGCAACATAATGGCAATAAATTCATATCTTGCTGTACTCACTCTAAACGTTAATGGTCTAAATGCTCCTAATCAAAAGACATGGGGTAATAGAATGTATAAAAAAAATATATCCATCTATATGCTGTTTACAAGAGACCCATTTTAGACCTAAAGACACCTTCAGATTGAAAGTAAGGGGATGGAGAACCACCTATCATGCTAATGGTCACCAAAAGAAAGCCAGGATAGCCATACTTGCATCAGACAATCTATATTTTAAAATAAAGACTGTAACAAGAGGCGAAGAAGGGCATTATATCATAATTGAGTCTATCCACCAAAAACATCTAACAGTTGTAAACATTTAAGCCCCCAGCATGGAAGTACCCAAATATATAAATCAGTTATTCACAGACATAAAGAAACTCATAGATAATAGTACCATAATAGTAGGGCACTTCAACACCCCACTTACTGCAATGGACAGGTCATCTAATCAAGAGATCAACAAGGAAACAATGGCTTTGAATGACACACTGGACCAGATGGACTTAACAGATATATTCAGAACATTTCATCCTAAAGCAGAGTACACATTCTTCCTGAGTGCACATGGAACATTCTCCACAATAGATCACATACTGGGACACAAATCAGCCCTCAACAAGTATAAAAAGATCGAGATCATACCATGCATATTTTCTGACCACAATGCTATGAAACTTGAAATCAGCCACAAGAAAAAATTTGGAAAGATAACAAATACTTGGAGACTAAAGACCATCCTACTAAAGAATGAATGGGCTAACCAAAAATTAAAGAGGAAATTGAAAAGTACCTGGAAGCCAATAAAAATGATAACACCACAGCCCAAAACCTCTGGGATGCAGCAAAGGCCATCATAAAAGGGAAGTATATAGCAATCCAGGCCTTCCTAAGGAAGAAAGGTCTCAGATACACAACCTAACCTTACATCGTAAAAAGCTGGAAAAAGAACAGCAAATAAAACCCAAAACCAGCAGAAGACAGGAAATAATAAAGATTAGAGCAGAAATCAATGCTATCTAATCCAAAAACACAGAACAGATTAATGAAACCAGAAGCAGGTTCTTTGAAAGAATTATCAAAATTGATAAATTCCTAGCCAGTTTGATCAAAAAGAAAAAGGAAAGGATCCAAATACATAAAATCAAGAATGAAACAGAATAGATCACAACCAACACAGCAGAAATACAAACAATAGAATAATCTGAGCAATTACGCGCCAATAAAATGGGCAATCTGGAAGAAATGGACAAATTCCTAGAAACACCTAGTTATCAAAAATCTCCCAAAGAGTCCAGGGCCGGATGGCTTTCCAAAGGAATTCTACCAAACATTTAAAGAAGAGTTGACACCTATTCTTTTGAAGCTGTTCCAAAAAATAGAAATGGAAGGAAAACATCCAAACTCATTCTGTGAAGCCAGCATTACCTTGATTCCAAAACCAGACAAAGACCCCACTGAAAAGGAGAATTACAGACCAGTTTCCCTGATGAACATAGATGCAAAAATCCTCAACAAGATACTAGCCAACTGGATCCAACAATACATTAAAAGAATTATTCCATATGATCAAGTGACATTTATACCTGGGATGCAGGGCTGGTTCGATATCTGTAAAACAATCAATGTGACACATTACGTCAATAAAAGAAAGGACAAGAACCACATGATCCTCTCAATAGATGCAGAGAAAGCATTTGACAAAATACAGATCCTTTCTTGATGAAAACCCTCAAGAAAGAAGGGATAGAAGGATCATATCTTGGGGCACCTGGGTGGCTCAGTCAGTTGGGCCCCCAACTTTGGCTCAGGTCATGATCTCACTGTCTGTGGGTTCAAGCTCCGTGTTGGGCTCTGTGCTGTCAGGTTAGAGCCTGGAGCCTGGTTCAAATTCTGTGTCTCCCTCTCTCTCTGCCCCTCACCTGCCCATGCTCTCTCTTTCTCTCAAAAATAAATAAAGATTAAAAAAAAAATAAAAAGGATCATACCTTAGCATCATAAAAGCCATATATGAAAGACCCACCACTAATATCATCCTGAATGGGGAAAAACTGAGAGCTTTCTCCCTAAGGTCAGGAACATGACAGGGATGTCCACTCTCACCACTGGTATTCAACATAGAATTGGAAGTCTTAGCCCCAGCAGTCAGACAACACAAAGAAATAAAAGGCATCAAAATTGGCCGGGAGGAAGTCAAACTTTCACTCTTTGCAGATGACATGATACTCTATATGGAAAACCCAAAAGATTTCACCAAAAAACTGCTAGAACTGATCCATGAATTCAGCAAAGTCGCAGGATATAAAATCAATGCACAGAAATCAGTCACATTCCCATACACCAATAATGAAACAACAGAAAGAGAAATCAAGGAATCAATCCCATTTGCAGTTGTACCAAAAACCATAAAATACCTAGGAATAAATCTAACTAAAGAGATGAAAAAATCTACACACTGAAAACTACAGAAAGCTTATGAAAGAAATTGAAGAAGACACACACACACACACAAAAATGGGAAAAATATTCCATGCTCATTGATTGAAAGAACAAATATTGTTAAAATGTCAATACCACCCAAAGCAATCTACATATTCAGTGCAATCCCAATCTAAATAACAACAGCATTCTTCACAGAGCTAGAACAGTCCTAAAATTTGTATGGAACCAAAGCAATCTTGAAAAAGAAAACCAAAGCTGGAGGCATCACATTCCTGGACTTCAGTATGTATTACAAAGCTGTAATTATCAAGACAGTATGCTACTGGCACAAAAACAGACACTCAGATCAATGGAACAGAGAACCCAGAAATGGATCCACAAATATATGGCCAACTAATCTTTGGCAAAGCAGGAAAGAATATCCAATGGAATAAAGACAGTCTCTTCAGCAAATGGTGCTGGGAAAACTGGACAGTGACATGCAGAAAAATGAACCTGGACCACTTTCTTATACCATACACAAAAATAAACTCAAAATGGATGAAAGACCTCAATATAAGACAGGAAGCCATCAAAATCCTAGAGGAGAAAACAGGGAGCAACCTCTTTGACCTCAGCACATTAACTTATTTGACATGTCTCCAGAGGCAAGGGAAACAAAAGCAAATATGAACCATTGGGACCTCATCAAGATAAAAAGCTTCTGCACAGTAAAGGAAACAATCAGCAAAAGTAAAAGGCAACTGACAGAATAGGAGAAGATATTTGCAAACGACCTATCAGATAAAGAGGTAGTGTCCAAAATCTATAGAGAACTTAATCAAACTCAACACCCAAAAAACAATCCAGTGAAGAAATGGGCAAAAGACATGAATTGACACTTCTCCAGAGAAGACTTCCAGATGGCCAACCGACATATGAAAAAATGCTCAACATCACTCATCATCAGGGAAATAAAAATCAAAACCACAATGAGATACCACCTCACACCTCTCAGAATGGCTAACATTAACAACTCAGGCAACAACAGATGTTGGCGAGGATGTGGAGAAAGAGGATCTCTTTTGCACTGCTGGTAGAAATGCAAACTGATGCAGCCATTCTGGAAAACAGTATGGAGGTTCCTCAAAAAATTAAAAATAGAACTACCCTAAGACCCAGCAATTGCACTACTAGGTATTTGTCCAAGGGATACAGGTGTGCTGTTTCACAAACTATAGAAATGATCCCTGAAAGTATAGTCTTTCAGGTGTGCTGTTTCAGAGGGGCACAGGCACCCCAATGTTTATAGCAGCACTGTTGACAATAGCCAAAGTATGGAAAGAGCCCAAATGTCCATCAACAGATGAATGGATAAAGAAGATGTGGTATATGTATATACACAATGGAGTATTACTCAGCAATCAAAAAGAATGAATTCTTGACATTTGCAACTACGTGGATGGAACTGGAGGGTATTAAGCTAAGCGAAATTAGTCAATAGAGAAAGACAAATATCATATGACTTCACTCATATGAGGACTTTAAGATACAAAACAGATGAGTATAAGTACAAAAGGAAGCAAAAATAATAAAAATCAGGTAGAGGGACAAAACATAAGAGACTCTTAAATGTAGAGAACAAACAGCATTGCTGGAGGGTTGTCGAAGGGGGGATGATCTAAATGGGTAAGGGGATTAAGGAATCTACTCCTGAAATCATTGTTGCACTATATGCTAACTAACTTGGATGTAAATTAAAAAATTAATTAATTTAAAAAATAAATAAAAATGGGCAGTGGACCTGAATATTCTTATAAAGACATACAGATGACCAACAAACACATGAAAAGATGTTCAATATCACTAATTGTCAAGGAAATATTTTCAGAATGGAAACACAATATACCAAAACTTAGGGGAGGCAGGAAAAATAACTGATATAAGTTCATAGCAATAAATGCATATATGAAGAACCAAAAAAGATTTCATATAGACAACTTTAAACCTCACAGAACTAGAGAGAGAAGAATAAATGAAGCCCAAAGTTGACAGAAGGAAGTAACAAAGATCAGAGCAGAAATAAATGAAATAAAGACTAAAAATAAGAGTTGGTTCTTTTAAAGATAAAATTAACAGACCTTTAGGTAGACTAACCAAGAAAAGCGAGAGAAAACTAAAATAAATGATCTCAAAATGAAAGAGGAGACATTACAACTGATACCACAGAAATACAAAGGATCATAAGAGACTGGCATGAATAATTGTACAGCAACAAATTAGACGACCAAAAGACATGGATAAATTCCTAGGAACAAAACTTAACAAGAAGACATCATGAAGAAATAGAAAACTTGAAAAGACTGATTATTATTAAGGAGATTGAATTGATAATCAAAAACCTCTCAACAAACAACATCCAGGACCAGAGGGCTTCCCTGGTGAATTCTAAAAACATTTAAATAATTGGTACCAATTCTTTTGAAACATTTGCAAACAAAAAGGAGGGAACTCTTCCAAATTTATTTTGCAGGGCCAGCATCACTCCAGTGCCAAAACCTTGCAAGGATGACACAAGGCAACACTGGCCAATATCCCTCATGAACATAGATGTAAAAATCATCAACAAAATATTATCAAGTCAATATCAGCAATACATCCTAAGAGGGTCATACACCATTAAGTTGGATTTATTCCAGAAATGCAGAAATTGTTCCTCATCCACAAATCAGTGTGATACACCTCATTAACAAAATGAAGAGTAAAAAGCTTAAGATGATCTCAGTAGATGTAGAAAAAGCATTTGACAAAGTTCAATATCTTTTCCTGATAGAAACTCAACAAATGGTATAGAGGGAAGGTACTTCGACATAATGAAATCCATATATTAAAAACCCATAGCTATCCTCATAATCCATGGTGAAAAGCTGAAAGCTTTTCCTTTAAGATCATGAACAAGATAAGGATGCCCACTCACACCACATTTATTCAAAATAGTATTGGAAATCTTAACAAGAGCAATTAGTCAAGAAATAAAATGCCTCTGGGGCACCTGGGTGGCTCAGTTGGGTGAATATCCGTCTGACTTCAGCTCAGGTCATGATCTCGCGGTCTGAGTTCGAGCCCCACGTCGGACTCTGTGCTGACAGCTCAGAGCCTAGAGCCTGCTTCGGATTCTGTGTCTTCCCCTCTCTCTCTGCCCCTCCCCTGCTCATGCTCTGTCTCTCTCTCTATCAAAAATAAATATTAAAAAGAAATTTAAAAAAAAAGAAATAAAATGCCACCAAATTAGAAAGGAAGTACAACTACCACTCTTTGCAGATGACATGACATAATATAAATATATAAGAAACCCTGAAGACTTTACCAAAAACTATTAGAAATAAAAAATTCAGTAAAGTTGCAGAATACAAAATAATATACAGAAATCTGTTGCATTCCTATACACTAATAAAAACCATCAAAAAAATTTTTAAGTTAATTTTAAAAAATTTAAATGCCATGCTTATAGATATAGAGAATAGATAGGTGGTTTCCAGGGGTAGGGCATGGGAGGTAGGAAAAATGGGTGCCAGGAGAAAAAGTTACAAACTTCCAGCTAAAATAAGTTATATGGATGTAATATGCAGTGTGGTGACTATAGTTAATATAATAAACTGTATATGTTAAAGCTATTAAAGAGCAAATCTCAACAGTTCTCCTTACTAGAAAAACAAATTTTGTAACTATGTATGACAATGGATATTAACTAGTATTATGTGGTGATCTTTCTGCAATATTCGCAAATATCAATCATATGTCACACATGTGAACCTAATGTTACATGTTTATTATACCAATACAATAAACATAAAAAACTAAGTTCATCACCTCTAGACCCACCTTAAAATAAATGCTAAATGGAATTTGTCAGGTGGAAATAAAATAAGCTAATTAACATATTTAAAATGTATGATTATTAGGTATAAAACTCACTGGAAATGATAAATAGTCCAAAGTCAGATTCACTAAGATTGTAGTGGCAATTCATAATTCATTTACAACTCTAGTTTAAAAGTTAAAAAACAGGTGTGCCTGGGTGGCTCAGTTGGTTAAGCATCCGACTTTGGCTCAGGTCATGATCTCACTGCTCATGAGTTCGAGGCCTGCATCGGGCTCTGTGCTGACAGCTCAGAGCCTGGAGCCTGCTTCAGATACTGTGTCTCCCCCTGTTTCTGCCCCTCCCATGCTCATTCTCTTTCTCTCTCTGTCTCTCGATAATAAATGTGTTTTTAAAAAAAGCTGAAAAAATTAAAAATAACCGTAACTATACTAATTTGTTATTGGATACAAAATATAAAAAATGTTCATTTTAACATCAATAACCTGAAGTTGAGGGGAGGCGTGGAGTAAAAGTGTAAAGTTATCTACTTAAATTAGGTTGTTATATCATATTTTATGTAAGCTTCATGGTAACCACAAAAGAAAAACCCGTACCAATTACAGAAAAGATTATGATAAAGGAGTCAAAGAATACTACTACAAAAAGTTATCACATCACAAAAGACAACTGCAAGAGATAAGCAAGGAACATAGGATCTACAAAACAGTCAAAAAATAAAATGGCAATTGTAAATCTTTATCAGTAATTCCTTTAAATGTAAATTGATTAAATTCTCCATTCAAACCACATAATTCCCAAGTGGATGAAATACAGATCCAACAATATGCCCCTACATGAGACTTTAGCTTTAAGACAAACATCATAGGCTGAGGGAAGGGATAGAAAAATGTATTTCAATCAAATGGTAACCAGTAGAAATCAGGAGTAGCTATAATTATGTCAGACAAAATAGATTTTATGCTAAAAATCTACAAAAGAGACAAAGGTAATTTCATAATGTTAAAAGGGTCAATCCATCAATTAAATATATCAATTGTAAATATTTATGCATCCAACATCACAGCACCTATGTATAGAGAAATAAACAGCAATACAATGATAGAATGGATCTTATCAATGGATAGATCTATCCAAACAATCAGTAAGGATTTAAACAATGGGATTTAAACAGTGCTATAGACAAAATGGACCTAACAGACATACACAGTACATTCCTTCCAACAGCAGCAAAATAACCATTCTTCTCAAGCACACAAGGAAAATCTTCTAGTATAGATAATATGGTAGGCCACAAAAGCCTTAGCAATTTTAAGATTGAAATCATAGCAAGCATGCTTTCTGAACACAATGATAGGAAACTAGAAGTCAACAGGAGGAAGAAAACTGGAAAATTCATAAACACATAAAAATTCAACATCACCTCCTAATTAACGATGGATCAAAGAAGAAATTAAAAGTAAAATAAAAAGTATCTTGAGGCAAATGAAAATGGAAACACAACATACCGAAACATATGGGTAGCAGCAAAAACAGTTCTAAGAGAGAATGTAATAGTGATAAATGCATACATCAAGATCTCAAACAACTTAACTTACCAGCTCAAAGAACTAGAAAAAGAACAAAATAATCCCAAAGTTAGCAGAAGGTTAGAAATAAAGATTAGAGCAAAAATAAATGAAATGGAGTATAGGAAGACAATAGAAAATATTAACAAAACTCTAGGAGTTGGTTCTTTGAAGAGATAAAATTGACAAACCTTCAGCTAGGCCAACCAAGAAATAAGAGAGGACTTAAAATTATAAATAGAAGAGGAAACATTACAACTGATACCATAGAAATGCAGAGGATCATAGGAGATTACCATATACAACTATATGCCAACAAACAGTACAACTTAGAAGAAATGAGTAAATTGCTAGAAACATACACCCTACCAAGTCTGAATCATTAAGAAACAGAAAATCTGAACAGACCAGTTACTAATAAGACGACAGAATCCAGAATCGGCAATCAAAAATCTCCCAACAAAGAGAAACCGAGGGCCAGGTGACTTCACAGTTGTATTCTACCATACTTTTTTTTTTTTTTTTTTAATTTAAATTCAAGTCAGTTAACACAGTGTAGTATTGGTTTCAGGAGTAGAACCCAGTGATTCATCACTTCCATATAACACCCAGCACTCATCTCAACAAGTGCCCTCATTAATGCCCATCACCCATTTAGCCCATTCCCCCACCTTCCTCCCCTCCAGCAACCCTCAGTTTATTCTGTGTATCTCTATTTTTATCTTATTTTTCCTTTCTTTCCCCCGTGTTCATCTGTTGCTTCTTTTTCTTTTTTTTAATTTTTTTTTTTAACATTTATTTACTATTGAGAGAGAGAGAGAGAGCATGAGCAGGGGTAGGGGAGAGAGAAAGGGAGACACAGAATGTGAAACAGGTTCCAGGCTCCTAGCTGACAGCACAGAGCCCAACGTGGGGCTCGAACTCACAAACTGCGAGACCATGACCTGAGCCGAAGTCAGACACTTAACTGACTGAGCCACCCAGGTGCCCCTTGTTGTTTCTTAAATTCCATATGAGTGAAATCATATGATATTTGTGTTTCCATGACTGACTTATTTTGCTTAGCATAATACACTCTAGTTCCATCCACATTGTTGCAAATGGCAAGAGCAGGGACACTGAGGCCAAACTGCTTGGGTATAAACCCTGACTCTGCCTCCAATCGGTTGTGTGTGAATCTTGAGCAAATTATTTTTTGCTTATCTGTGCCTCTATTTCCCTACCTGGTAAATGGGGGTAAATATATAAAATTCACGCCCTACTATGTTTTGCAGGGTTAAATGAGTTAACATATGTAAAATGTTCTATGTAAAACCAAGCCTGGCACATGATAGATGCTACATGCATGTACTTTTATCATTTTTACTGCTGTAATGTATATTAACGACGTGTGTTGTATATTAGAACCGTTTTGATTGTGTCTCAAGTGCTAATCTTGAGGAACTACATTGGTGGGGGGGGGTGTTTGGATTCATACCAAGGTATTAGAAATTTCTGATGCTTTGAATGCCACATTTTTTTTTAAAGCTTTGAGTTAAAAAAACAAAAAAACAAAACTCAAGCTCCCTAACTCCTCCCTATCAGAATGAGAATTCCTGGTTCTTACCCTCTTCTTCCACAAGCTTATTGATGGACACAGGCTCCCTCTCCTTCTCCCTCCCCTCTACTATAGTCAGCATTGTCGCACTTGAGCTTTCTTGGAATGTTAAATCTTCACCCCCACGATGAACTGTAACAGTAATAATAGATTTTTATTTTTGTTTATTTTGTTTGCAGATAATACAGCAAACACACCAAGTAGTAGAAACTGAGCAAAGCAAAGAAATTGAGAAATGGAAAAGACTTGCACAGTTGAAGAATCGTGAGTTGGACAAGTTCCGCACAGAATTAGACTCAATATTAGATGTTCTTCGAGAACTGCACCGGCAGGGGGTGGTTGTGCCGGTTGCTTTTGCAGAGGAAGTGAATGCATCGGAGTATTACTAGCAACTGGGATTTTCTGTGACCTCATGGAAAGGCCTGATGATGGATGATGAATGGGATTGTGCCACTGTCAGAAAAAGGCTTTTGAAAACTAATGTTCCAGTATGTTGCCAGAAAGCAAATAGTACAAGAGCAACATTTCAAAATAAACTGCCCTAAACCAGTGGAAAAAAAAAAAAAAGAGAGAGAAAGAGAAAGAG
The DNA here is from genome assembly GCF_018350195.1 of Panthera tigris. Lineage (NCBI taxonomy): Eukaryota > Metazoa > Chordata > Mammalia > Carnivora > Felidae > Panthera > Panthera tigris. The sequence goes on along the minus strand of NC_056664.1, from coordinate 75,191,190 downwards.
AAAAAAAAAAAACCATTATGCTGTATTTTACTGAAAATCATTAACCAGTCACATTTTAAGTAACTTCTGGACAAGTCCCTTTATGTCAGAGGATTAGAGCTAGGGAGATGAATTGTAAAAGGTCTAACTTAAATTCTAGATATGAAAAGAAAAAAACTGCTCATACTCCGCCATTTTTGACTAAGTGTGTATTAATCCTTGGTACCAGAAAAACAGCTCCTGTTTCTCATGGAAACATGGAGAAGAATGTGAACACAGTGGTTTGAACAGTCACATCCACAGCCACCTGAGTGGCAGAGCTTCCACAGTATTTGACAAGAATTATAACTTTGTACAGGCAGAAAAACTCACTTGTATTCTCCCAGATTTCCACTTCTACCTCCGGGTGCCTCGTTTTCGCATCTGATATAAAAGGTGCAAAACGTATTTCACATTTTAAGAGGGGAATTTGATTTATTGTTTTAATCTTTTATGCTCCATGTCTTAAATGCTAGTCTTTTTTTGTAAGTCTAAGATTATAAACAGAATATAACATCTTTACTTTCTCTATTTAAAAAGTAATATATGTTCATTAGAAAAAAGTAAAAACATGCACATAAGTAGTTGGATTGTTATTTTTTACAATGCCCTTTTCCAAAAGCAGATAATATATGGAATACTGGTGTGTTAAAGCTGTAGCCACCTTATTTTCAAGTGTTTGGGCCCTGTGCTGTCCTATAGAAGTATAATATGAGCCACATGTAATTTTCAGTGTTCTTATAGCAACATTTAAAAAGATAAAAAGAAATGAAATTAATTTGGGTAATTTATATAATCAATCTAAATATCAGTATAAAAATTGAGTTTTTACATTTTTCCCCATACTTCGTCTCCAAAATCTGGTATATTTTACATCTCAGCACAACTCAGTTTGGACTACTAGCCACATCCCAAGTGCTCAATTACCATATGCCAGTAAGTGCAATTCTGAAATAATAATTAAAGTGTGAAATACTATGTAAAAGACGGGTAAAACAGATCTTGGTGAAATTATGAGTAGCAAATATGAAATGTGGAAATTAAATATAAGGAATGCAAGTAAAGTCTTAATGTTCAACATTTCTTATGTCCTTAAGATGGTAGAAAAAGCATTATTTAAAGGTAGCTATTTTTTATGTGAAAGAATATTAAGTTATAAACTATTTTGGTTATTGAGTGTATTTTTGTGTGTTTTTTTATCTGTAAACCTATTAATTTATAGCTACACTCATCCCTCCCTCTGTCCTTTTGACTAACCATCAGCCATTCATTCCAAGCACAAACATGGTTAATTCTGAAACACAAGGAAGGGCAAACATCAAATAGATTATTACTTACAGAGAAAAGTACATCCTGTGTTGATGAGGATTCTTTATTCTTTTGGAATAAGCTGTGCATATGGCAGGTGTTCAATTCTGTTTATAGATTAAAGATCCCTAAGTACTATCAGAACTATTAGTTATACCTAAAATCCTCAGGAACCATACTCCATTCCTTAGTCATTGCCCTAAGGGTCTAGGATGAGAACACAGAAGATAGAGAACACTTAGGCTATCCTGAATAGGAAGACTTTTATGAAGAATTCATCTCCAGAAATTATCAGTCCCCTGCTACCAATTACATCCCTCTCACAAGGTCACAAGTTACCTGCATCCACAGGGCAGGAACCTCACCAGGATATATGGCTTGCTGCTGACACCACTGCTTTTGTGCAGAGGGATTTCTGATTCGATTACTTTTAGCCCATAGCATTCTAGAACTAGTATCAATGCATCACCCTTGGGAAATCTAGGCTTTAGTATTAGGGTCCCATTCCCTGTTACAAAAATCCTAAATTTGCGGGGCGCCTGGGTGGCGCAGTCGGTTAAGCGTCCGACTTCAGCCAGGTCACGATCTCGCGGTCCGTGAGTTCGAGCCCCGCGTCAGGCTCTGGGCTGATGGCTCGGAGCCTGGAGCCTGTTTCCGATTCTGTTGTCTCCCTCTCTCTCTGCCCCTCCCCCGTCCCCGTTCATGCTCTGTCTCTCTCTGTCCCAAAAATAAATAAAAAACGTTGAAAAAAAAATTAAAAAAAAAAAAATCCTAAATTTGTGACTAAATGCCAAGAAGGTGAAAACAAGTATTTCTCTTTCCCACCCATACTGCTAAAAGCTCTGATTAAGTCAGATCCACAGGCACATTATGTATGGAGGTAATCCTATTCAGAGTAAGACGCTTTATAGTTACCTAGCTCTTCACGCTATCCTGCTTTGAAGAGCTCTTTAGCAATAGGTAGTGAGAGGAGTGGATTTGAAAGTTTTCCAAACCTCCCAAGTTACTATAATTCTATTTTGGTATTTGAACCCATGAATTAGAGCCTTCCCTTGCAGTTTCTGTAGAAAAGTCAAAAATGGAAAGCACATATATTCTCTTTTAGCACCTGTCCAGCCCTAATTAGCCTATTTACTACTCCCTTCTAGTCTAAACCATAGCAGATCCATTTGTCTCCAGGTTTGCTGAAAGCTTCAGTCACAACCACCTAAACATACAAAAAGGAGTTGTGGGAGAGGAAGATGGCGGCATAGGAGGACACTGGGCTCACTGCGTCCTTCTGACCACTTAGATTCCACCCACATCTGCCTAAATAACCCAGAAAACTGCCAGAAGACTAGAATGGACTCTCTGGAGCCAAGTGTAGATGAGAGGCCCATGGAAGAGGGTAGGAACGGCAGAGAGGCAGTGCATGCTACCCGGACTGGCGGGAGGGAGCTGGGGTGGTGGAGGGGCAGCCAGCCCACCTGGCAAGGCAGAGCCCCCGAGTCTGGCTTGAAAAAGCGGAGGGGCTGGACGGAGTGTGTTCTGACAGCCAGCGGGACTTAACATCTGGAATGTTATAACTCAACAGCTCTGTTCAGAGAGTGGGAGAGTTGTTGAGCCCTGGAGGACAGAGCTCAGTTTGGTGGGGAACAAAGGCTCTGGGAAGCGCTGTCTCCCTTGCCCATCCCCCAACCAAAATTTCAAAGGAAATCAGTTCCCCTCACGGAACTTGCTTGCACCATGCAAACACCCAACGTTGTGCTTCTGTGGATCCATCCCTCCGAGGGGTCGGCCTCCCTCCCAGTGCCGCAGGGCCCCTCCTGAAGCAGACCACCGAAGGTAAAGCGAGCTGAGCCTGCCCCTCCCGCCCCTGTGCACCTTGCGGATCCACTCCGGCTAATATGCCAGATCCCATCGAAGCAGTACCCCAAGACTGGCAGTGTGCAAATAGCCCAGACAGGGGCCACACCACTCCACAGTGAGACCTGCCCCTGGGAGAGGGGAAGATAAGGTACACACCAGTCTGTGGCCCCAGTGCTGGGCTGGGGGCAGACATCAGGTCTGACTGCGGCCCGGCCCACCAACGCAAGTTACTCCAGACAGCACAGAGGAAGAGCCCTGCAGTTCTGCGCCACCCCAGGGACTATCAAAAATGACAAAACGGAAGAATTCCCCTCAAAAGAAACTCCAGGAAGTAGCGACAGCTAACGAACTGATCAAAAACGACTTAAGCAATGTAACAGAAAAATGAATTTAAAATAATAGTCATAAAATTAATCGCTGGGCTTGAAAAAAGTACAGAGGACAGCAGAGAATCTATTACTACAGAGATCAAGGGACTAAGAAACAGGAGGAGCTAAAAATGCTATAAATGTGCAAAATAAAATGGAGGCGACCACAGCTTGGATTGAAGAGGCAGAGGAGAAAATAGGTGAATTAGAAGATAAAATTATGGAAAAAGTGGAAGCTGAGAAAAAGAGATAAAAAAATCCAGGAGTATGAGGGGAGAATTAGAGAACCGACACAATTAAATGTAATAACATACGCATAACTGGGATTCCAGAGGAGGGAGAGGGAAAGGTGCTGAAGGTGTACTTGAAGAAATCATAGCTGAGAACTTCCCTGATCTGGGGAAGGAAAAATGCATTGAAATCCAAGAGGCACAGAGAAAGAACTCCCTTCAGACATAACTTGAATAGATCTTCTGCACGACATATCATAGTCAAACTGGCAAAATACAACGATAAAGAGAAAATTCTGAAAGCAGCTAGGGATAAACATGCTCTAACATATAAAGGGAGACAGATAAGACTAGTGACGGATTTATCTACTGAAACTTGGCAAGCCAGAAAGGAATGGCAGGAAATCTTCAATGTGATGAACAGAAGAAGTATGCAGCCGAGAATCCTTTATCCAGCAAGTCTGTCATTTAGGAGAGATAAATGTCTTCCCAAACAAAAAAACTGAAGGAATCTGTCACCACTAAACCAGCCCTACAAGAGATCCTAAGGGGGATCCTGTGAGACAAGGTACCAGAGACATCACTACAAGCATGAAACCTACAGACATCACAATGACTCTAAACCCATATCTTTCTATAATAACACTGAATGTAAATGGACTAAATGCTCCAACCAAAAGACATAGGGTATCAGAATGGATAAAAAAACAAGACCCATCTATTTGCTGTCTACAGAAGACTCATTTTAGACCTGAGGACACCTTCAGATTGAAAGTGAGGGGATGGAGAACCATCTATCATGCTACTGGAAATCAAAAGAAAGCTGGAGTAGCCATACTTGTATCAGACAAACTAGACTTCAAAGGTTGTAACAATAGATGAAGAAAGGCATTATATAATAGAGGGTCTATCCATCAGAAAGAGCTAACAATTATAAATGTCTATGTGCCGAATACAGGAGCCCCCAAATATATAAAACAATCACAAACATAAGCAACCTTATTGATAAGAATGTGGTAATTGCAGGGGACTTTAACACCTCACTTACAGAAATGGATAGATCATCTAGAAACATAGTCAATAAAGAAACAAGGGCCCTGAATGATACATTGGATCAGATGGACTTGACAGATATATTTAGAACTCTGCATCCCAAAGCAACAGAATATACTTTATTCTCGAGTGCACATGGAACATTCTCCAAGATAGATCACATACTGGGTCACAAAACAACCCTTCATAAGTATACAAGAATTGAGATCACACCATGCATACTTTCAGACCACAATGCTATGAAGCTTGAAATCAACCACAGGAAAAAGTCTGGAAAACCTCCAAAAGCATGGAGGTTAAAGAACACCCTACTAAAGAATGAATGGGTCAACCAGGCAATTAGAGAAGAAATTAAGAAAAAATGGAAACAAACGAAAATGAAAATGCAACAATCCAAATGCTTTGGGATGCAACAAAGGCAGTCCTGAGAGGAAAATACATTGCAATCCAGGCCTATCTCAAGAAACAAGAAAAATCCCAAATACAAAATCTAACAGCACACCTAAAGGAAATAGAAGCAGAACAGCAGAGACACCCCAAACCCAGCAAAAGAATAGAAATAATAAAGATCAGAGCAGAAATAAACAATATAGAATCTAGAAAAACTGTAGAGCAGATCAATGAAACCAAGAGTTGGTTTTTTGAAAAAATAAACAAAACTGATAAATCTCTAGCCAGGCTTCTCAAAAAGAAAAGGGAGATGACCCAAATAGATAAAGTCATGAATGAAAATGGAATTATTACAACCAATCCCTCAGAAATACAAGCAATTATCAGGGAATACTATGAAAAATTATATGCCAACAAACTGGACAACCTGGAAGAAATGGACAAATTCCTAAACACCCACACACTCCCAAAACTCAAACAGGAAGAAATAGAAACCTTGAATAGACCTATAACCAGTGAAGAAATTGAATCAGATATCAAAAATCTCCCCCAAAAATAAGAGTCCAGGACCAGATGGCTTCCCAGGGGAATTCTACCAGACATTTAAAGTAGATATAATACCTATCCTTCTCAAGCTATTCCAAAAAATAGAAAGGGAAGGAAAACTTCCAGACTCATTCTATGAAGCCTACATTACTTTGATTCCTAAACCAGACAGAGACCCAGTAAAAAAAGAGAACCAATATCCCTGATGAATATGGATGCAAACATTCTCAATAAGATACTAGCAAATTGAATTCAACAGCGTATAAAAAGAATTATTCGCCATGATCAAGTGGGATTCATTCCTGGGCTGCAGGGCTGGTTCAACATTAACAAATCAATCAATGTGATACATCACATTAATAAAAGAAAAGAACCATATGATCCTGTCAATCAATGCAGAAAAAGCATTTGACAAAATTCAGCATTCTTTCTTAATAAAAACCCTCGAGAAAGTTAGGATAGAAGGAACATACTTAAACATCATAAAAGCCATTTATGAAAAGCCCACAGCAAATATCATCCTCAATGGGGAAAAACTGAGTGCTTTCTCCCTGAGATCAGGAACACGACAGGGATGTCCACTCTCACCGCTGTTGTTTATTTTATTTTTTTTTCCAACGTTTTTTATTTATTTTTGGGACAGAGAGAGACAGAGCATGAACGGGGGAGGGTCAGAGAGAGAGGGAGACACAGAATCGGAAACAGGCTCCAGGCTCCGAGCCATCAGCCCAGAGCCTGGCCCAGAGCCTGACGCGGGGCTCGAACTCACGGACCGCGAGATCGCGACCTGGCTGAAGTCGGACGCTTAACCGACTGCGCCACCCAGGCGCCCCTGTTGTTTAACATAGTGGTGGAAGTTCCAGCATCAGTAATCAGACAACAAAAGGAAATCAAAGGCATCAAAATTGGCAAAGATGAAGTCAAGCTTTCACTTTTTGCAGATGACATGATATTATACATGGAAAATCCAATAGACTCCACCAAAAGACTGTTAGAACTGATACATGAATTCAGCAAAGTTGCAGGCTACAAAAATCAATGTACAGAAATCAGTTGCATTCTTATACACTAATAATGAAGCAACAGAAAGACAAATAAAGAAACTGATCCCATTCACAATTGCACCAACAATCATAAAATACCTAGGAATAAACCTAACCAAAGATGTAAAAGATCTGTATGCTGAAAACTATAGAAAGCTTATGAAGGAAATTTAAGAAGATAAAAAGAAATGGAAAAACATTCCATGCTCATGGATTGGAAGAATAAATATTGTCAAAATGTCACTACTACCCAAAGCTATATACACATTCAATGCAATCCCAATCAAAATTGCACCAACATTCTTCCCAAAGCTTGAACAAGCAATCCTAAAATTTGTATGGAGCCATAAAACACCCCGAATAGCCAAAGTAATATTGAAGAAGAAGACCAAAGCGGGAGGCATCACGATACCAGACTTTAGCCTCTACTACAAAGCTGTCATCATCAAGACAGCATGATATTGGCACAAAAACAGACATATAGACCAATGGAATAGAATAGAAACCCCAGAACTAGACCCACAAATGTATGGCCAACTAATCTTTGACAAAGCAGGACAGAATATCCAATGGAAAAAAGACAGTCTCTTTAACAAATGGTGCTGGGATAACTGGACAGCAACATGCAGAAGAATGAAACTAGACCACTTTCTTACACCATTCACAAAAACAAACTCAAAATGGATAAAGGACCTGAATGTGAGACAGGAAACCATCAAAACCCTAGAGGAGAAAGCAGGAAAAAACCTCTCTGACCTCAGCCACAGCAATTTCTTACTTGACACATCCCCAAGGGCAAGGGAATTAAAAGCAAAAATGAACTATTGGGACCTCATCAAGATAAAAAGCTTCTGCACAGCAAAGGAAACAATCCACAAAACTAAAAGTCAACCGATGGAATGGGAAAAGATATTTGCAAATGACACATCGGACAAAGGGCGAGTATCCAAAATCTATAAAGAGTTCACCAAACTCCACACCCGAAAAACAAATAATCCAGTGAAGAAATGGGCAGAAAACATGAATAGACACTTTTGTAAAGAAGACATCCAGATGGCCAACAGGCACTTGTAAAGATGCTCAATGTCACTCCTCATCAGGGAAATACAAATCAAAACCACACTCAGATATCCCCTCACGCCAGTCAGAGTGGCTAAAATGAACAAATCAGGAGATTTAGATGCTGGAAAGGATGTGGAGAAACGGGAACCTTCTTGCACTGTTGGTGGGAATGCAAACTGGTGCACCCGCTCTGGAAAACAGTGTGGAGTTTCCTCAAAAAGTTAAAAATATACCTACCCTATGACCCAGCAATAGCACTGCTAGGAATTTACCCAAGGGATACAGGAGTGCTGATACATAGGGGCACTTGTACCCCAATGTTTATGGCAGCACTCTCAACAATAGCTAAATTATGGAAAGAGCCTAAATGTCCATCAACTGACGAATGGATAAAGAAATTGTGGTTTATATACACAATGGAATACTACATGGCAATGAGAAAGAATGAAATATGGCCCTTTGTAGCAACGTGGATGGAACTGGACAGTGTTATGTTAAGTGAAATAAGTCATACAGAGAAAGACAGATACCATATGTTTTCACTCTTATGTGGATCCTGAGAAACTTAACAGAAGTCTATGGGGGAGGGAAGGGAAAAAAAGAGGTTAGAGAGGGAGAGAGCCAAAGCATAAGAGACTCTTAAAAACTGAGAACAAACTGAGGGTTGATGGGGGGTGGGTGATCGGTATTGAGGAGGGCACCTTTTGGGATGAGCACTGGGTGTTGTATGGAAACCAATTTGACAATAAATTTCATATTAAAAATAATAATAATAAACATACAGATAGGAGGGAACATTCCTTCCCACCCACACTCACTTTGTAGGATTGTTGTTAAGAAATAAGTTTGAAGGGCAGTATCTACTCTATAGATAGGGGAAATCTATAGGAGGAAAGGAAACATGGAGTTTCATCAGAACAAAATGAATTAGTAAATTCAGGAACAAGCAAAATGGACAACTTTGTGGAGAAGCAGACAAAACAAAACTAAAAAAAAGTAATTGTACTAGTTAAGCATCTCTAGAGCACAAAAGTGAAGAGGCAAGAACAGCAGGACTCTGATCCAGCAAGCTATTCTCATTAAGCCTTCCTTGCACTTGAACTCTTAATGGTCACTTGCCAATGGTCCCCTGCCAGTAGTCCCCACCTCAGGGTACTGATATTACAATGAGAAAATCCTGATGCAGGGGACAGATGGTAGCAGACTGCACATGATCTGTGTTTAAGTTCTTGGAGAAAGGTCTGGAAGGGATTTTGGAGAAGAATTTGTAAGGTAGGCAAAAGTAAAGTCATAAGGGAAAGAATATTCATAAAAGGGTTAAACTGAGCCTGCTTATTAGAAAAGACTGAGTGGAATGAAGCCCAGGGACAGGGTTTCCTCACCAGCTCTGGGCAGTAAGTGTAAATAATCACAGATTTGCATGCCCATGTCTTACCTGTTAAGCTCATTATCATGGCCACATGTAAGAATCCCTAATAAGAACCAGCAGGTGCTCATCCCCTGGCTTGGGATCAGAGCCTTCACAGCAACTCAGTCCCTTATACATTGTAGGGGCTTAGTAAACAAATTGCTTTTTGTTCCCTGGCCTTCATCTACAAGTACAACCCTCGCCTCCCTCCAGTCCCCAGGGACTATATCTGCACTCTACAACAGGATAACGTTGGGTCTGCAGCTCTACCTTTCCTCTCTGAGTGCTGGCCCCTATTCCCAGTTCCTGCCAGAATTACCCACTGTTCTCAAAAAGTCAACTTGTTTGAAACCAGCTCCTCACATTTCTTCCTGAAACCAGCTGCCCACTCCCCTGGGTTTCAACGTTCTCCAGACAGTTCTAAACCTTGAGGCATTCTCAACTGTCAGTCAATTCGGGATGCTAGAACAAATTACCATAGATTAGGTGGCTTCAACAACAAACATTCATTTCTCATAGTTCTGGAGGCTGGGAAATCCAAGATCAAGGTGTGCGATGAGAGTTTGCTTCCTGGATTGAAGAGGTCTGTCTGCTTGTTGTATCCTCACAGGGTGGAAAATAGAGAAGCAAGTCCTCCAGGTCTTTTATAAGAGCACTACTCTCATTCATGATGGCTCTGCCCTTACAACTTCATCTAATCCTAATTACCTCGAAAAGGCCCCACCATCACACTGGGGGATTGGGTTTCAACATATAAATTTTGCGGGGACATATTTAGTCCACATCAACTAACTCTCCTCGACATGTGGTCATCAAACCTGTAGCCAATTTCTTCAAAATAATGCCTGTATCTCCCTGTCCCTTTCCACCCCCACATCCACCCGCACTGAAACCCTGTCACCATTTTACTCCTTTTAGTGTAGAGATGAAATTGCCCCTATGCTTTCCACACCCCAAATAGCCTGCAAAACAACATGGCCAGGCAGTTCTTTCTAAAGCTCTGCTTGATGCATACAGGCTTCCCACTTGACCCAGTTGCTTTTTAGGTGTAAATGTTAGAATCCTTACCCTAATCCTTCAAGGCACCACTCGGTGTGACCCAGCCTTCCTCTCCACACTCCATTCCAGACCTCTAATCTATTACACAAATACTCCCTATACCAGTTTTCTATTACTGCTTTAACAAATTACCACAAACCTAACGGCTTAAAACAGTACAGATTTATCATCTTACCATTCTGTAGATCAGAGTTCCAACACAGTTCTCATTGGGATAAAATCAAAGTATCAGCAGAGCTGCATTCTTTCCGGAGACCCTGGGAGAAAATGTCTCTCTGTTTCGTCCTGCCTTTCCTTCTTTTTCACCTACATATGTTGGCATTGCCCCTCTCTCCATCCTCATAGCAACCTTGCATCTGAGCATTCTTCCATACCTCTGACCGAAGGCCCAGCTGGGAGAGGTTCTCCTCTTTTAAGAACCCAAATGATTAGATTGGTTCTACCTGGACAATCCAGATGTTCTTCCCTTCTCCCCACTTCAGGATCCTTAACAACACCTGCAAAGTCCCTTTTGCCATGTGAGTACCTTTTCACAGGTGGCTACCTTGGGGAAGGTCAGCAGAGAGCATTACTCTGCCTACCACACTCCTCTCATTCAAACCAATCTTCTAATCTTCTAACCACGCCGTCTATACTAACACCTTTGTTTATGTCCTCCTCCTTTCCATTTGACTATCTCCCCCCACCATGTCCTTTGTTCACCACACCAGATTTTCACGATCATATTCTACTCTAAACGGAACATATATTCTACATCTACTGCCTGGTTATAGCTCTCCTTGTATACATACACATACACTCATCCCTGTTCATCTCTTTATTTTCCTAGGATCTTCTAGAGGAATCAGTTCCACGATGATAATGGCAGCAATGGCACAGGCCTCTTAAGGACTCTAATAAAAAAGGAATCACTGCAGAGCTGCCACAGAAATAGGCTTAGAAGTAAATAACTGCTATAGTGTTTATGGAACCTAATAGTTAATCATTTTTTAAAAATTTTATGTCACTATATATATAAGGTTTTAAGGCAAATTTTCTTTAACCACTAACAGATTTTATTTTAGAAAAAAAACAAGGAGATTTCTATCTTCTAACAAATTGCCTTTGAAACATGATGCTTTAAGCAACATTAGTGCTCTCTTGCAAATGAACAGGATTTATATAATCTCACCAGATGTAATGAATATGGAAAGACTAAGGGAGAAAACCAAAAAGCCATTCATAAGTGTGAATTTGAACCTCAAATTCCTCACAGGAGAAACCATTATTCAAGGTGAGTATCACATCGACATGATGCCTGAATATGAGATAGGTGATTTCCCTACTCATATAATTATGCTGCTAATGTGTTAGAAACTAAAACAATTTCCTTGTTGTATTTGTTCCTAATAAGTATGGAACAGTTTAGACTCTATAAAATCAGACTAAATATATCCCCATACTGCCAGATCACTGAGCTAAATCTCTCCCATAAGAAGGACATGACTATACTCCTAGAAAAAATCTTCCTGAGAATAATAGGCTTTTAGAAGGTAGGGGCATTACTACAAGTTCCCCCCAGTTGAGGACTAGAATAGAGCTGAAGGGGACCAGTGGAAATTTAGTAGGTCTGAGTCGAGGTATCCCTGCCCTAGTAGACAAAGGTATCATTGCCATCTTTAAAGATATGACATTCTCCCAAAAGTTTAATGAAGAGGGACTCTGTGAACAATAGATTGACACAGCTGCATAATTATCAACACAAGTCAATTAGAATATGTTTTGATATTTGGACAATGATTATCCTATTATTCTTTGAAAGTGCAGTAATAGCAACAAGTAATCAGGCCTGACAGAACATGGAGATAACAAACAATAAACCATCCTAAATCTGTTGGACTCCTTGACAATATGCAGGAGATGAGCTAGATATCTTTGCAGATCTCTCTTAATGCAGGGCTCACACCTGCAAAGGCTAAAGCTCTTTTTTCAGCAGAGGGAACAAATCAAGATTTCTGATCCGGTGAAGTTTACTAGATGGCAAGAAGATCAGAAAAGTACACAGAGCCAAGTATGAATAAATGCAGTTAAGTGTCATATGGAGTGTGAATGGAGCACAGGAGAAAAAGAAGAAATCCCTTTCACCTGGGACCTGGAAAGCTTCTTTTGGAAAATGTGGCTTTGGGGATGGATCTTAAGAAATGGGTGGAATTTTGGCAGAACAGGATATAAGGAAATTCCAAAAACTGATTCCAAAATTCAGACAGAAACACAAAGGACCCCAGATAGTCAAAACAATTTCAAACAAGAAGAACAAAGTCAGGGACTTACACTATCTGATTATAACACTAACTATAAAGCTACAGCAACCAAGAAGTATGATTTGGCATAATATAGGCAAATAGGACAATGCAACAGAATAGAATATCCAGAAATAAGCCAACACATGTACACACATGCTGGAAAACTGATTTTCAGTAAAGGTGCAAAGGCAACTCAGTACAAAAGGTTCTTTTCAACAAATAGTGCTGAAACAATCAGATTCCTAATGCAAAAAATAAACTTTGATCATACATCACAATATATGTAAAGATGAACTCAAAATGGATCATAGACTTTAATATAAAACCTAAAACTATAAAACTTAAAGAAAAAAAGATTAAACATTTATGACCTTGAGTTTGGTGAAGATTTCTTTGACATGACACCAAAAATATGACCTATTTTAAAAAGAATTGATAAATTCAACTTCACCATAATAAGCAACTTCTGCTCTTCGAAGACACTATTAAGCAGACAAAAAGACAAGCTATAGGCTGACAGAAACTATTTGCAGATCATATATCTGATCAAAGATTTATACCCAAAATAAAGAACTCTCAAAAGTCAGTAATAAAACAAACACCCCAAATAAGACAATGGGCCAAAGACATGAAAAGACACTTTACCAAAGATATCCAGATGCAAAATAAGCTTATGAAGAGATGCCAAATAGCATTGATTATTAGTGAAATGCAATTGAAAACCATAATGAGATAGGACTAAACACATATATTAGAATGGCTAAATTTTTAAGAGATTGATCTTACAAAGTGTTGGTAAGAAAGCAAAACAAACCAGAATTTATACACTGTGAGGAATTTAAAACTATATAACCATTTTAGAAAATGTCCAGCAGTTTCTTAAAAAGAAACATCTATCTGCCATATGACCCAGATGTTCCTCTTCTAGGTGCTTAAGAAAATAAAAGCACATGCCAATATAAAGATTTGTAAACAAATATTCATAGAAGTTTTATCTATAATAGCCAAAATTGTAAATAACCCAAACATCTATCAACAAGTAAATGGATAAAAAAAAATACATGGGTGATCTCAAAATAATTATGTAAGAAGCCAGACAAAACAAGAGTAGATACCACATGATTGCATTCATATAAATATCTTGAAAATGCAAACCAATGTATAGTGGCAGACAGCAGATCAATTGTTTCCTGGGGAAGAGGTGGGGAGGGAGGGATTACAAGTGGGTATGAGAAAACTTCTGTGGGTGATAAACATATTTATTATCTTGGTTGTGGTGATGGTTTCTTGGGTGTCAAAGTGTATTAAAAAGTACACTTTAAATACATAAAAATCATTCTGTCAAGTATACCTCAAAGTCGTTTTTGAAAAAGCAATTGAGTACTGACCTACCTCAATGGCTGACTGGAGCCAAGATGATCACCCCAAACTGTACCTGCCTAACAGGAAGTAGGGAAGCTTCTCTCATGGAAGACAACATCATTTGTAGCATCAATCGATTTCATTCATAATGTCTGCCAAATAAGTAAACAATTTCCAGACATGCAAAGTGTCCAGGCTATATGATTTAATAATACAAGAATAGGAAACATTAGCAAGTGCAAACACAAGTGGTCCAGGTATCTGGGTTAGCAAATGAAGACTTTTAAAATAATCACTTTCGGGGCGCCTGGGTGGCGCAGTCGGTTAAGCGTCCCACTTCAGCCAGGTCACGATCTCGCGGTCCGTGAGTTCGAGCCCCGCGTCAGGCTCTGGACTGATGGCTCGGAGCCTGGAGCCTGTTTCCGATTCTGTGTCTCCCTCTCTCTCTGCCCCTCCCCCATTCATGCTCTGTCTCTCTCTGTCCCAAAAATAAATAAAAAACGTTGAAAAAAAAATTTTTTTTAAATAATCACTTTCAATATGTTTGATAAACTAGAGGAAATGGTGGACAAAATAGATAAAAGGATAAAGATTTGCACCTACGAAATATACTGAAATGTATTTTTTAAAAGAATCAAACTGAGGGGCCCCTGGGTGGCTCAGTTAAGTGACCAACTTCGGCTCAGGTCATGATCTCACGATTCTCCAAGCCTGAAGCCTGCTTTGGATTCTGTGTCTCTCTCTCTCTCTCTCTCTCTGCCCCTCCCCTGCTTGCTGTCTCTCTCTCAAAAATTGACATTAAAAAAAAAATAAATAAATAAATAAATAAATAAAAATCAAACTGATATTCCAGAACGGAAGCTTTTAGTTCTCGAAATACGGGAAACTGAGTTAATTTGGATCCCTTTACAAAGGAAAATGTTCAGTAATACTGGGTAAAATAAAACAACAAAAATAATATAGAGCTAACCATGAAGAAAAGAATTCTCAGATGACAAAAATAAACAGGAAACTTTTAAAGCCAGAATGGTAAGCTTGTGAGCTGATGCCACAGCACCCTGGGGACAGGATTTTAATCTGCATCCTGAAGTGGGTTAAAATACCCACTCAGAAAAAAGGGGTTCATACCAGGCATAGAAACTGTCTTGCTTTCCTGAGACCCTTCAGTGAAAGGGAGGCAAGGAACTCCATACACTGACATAGGTAAGGGATGAGGACATTGGTTGTACCAGGGTTCCTAAGAAAAACAAAACCTCCGGTGGGATCCAAATTTATACTCCTATTTATGAAACAGGAAGCCCCAAGCAAAAGTTTAAAAATAACATGATTCCAGATTGATCACTCAGGGAAATTTTTATTTTTTTATTTTTTTTAAATAATTAAAAAAAGTTTAATGTTTATTTTTGAGAGAGAGCAGAGAGGGTTAGAGAGAGAGAGAGAGAGACGCACATAGAATCCAAAGCAGGCTTCAGTCTCTGAGCTGTCAGCACAGAGCCCAACACGGGGCTTGAACCCATGAACAGAGAGATCATGACCTGAGCTGAAGTCAGAAACTTAACCAACTAAGCCGCGCAGGCACCCCACTTAGAGAAATTTTTATAAAACCAGGATGCGTGAGACAATCATAGAAAAAAATACTACTCACTGTAAAGAAGCTCATGCAACCACACACACACACACACACACACACACCAGTTGGAAACAATTGACTATAAGAAGTAGCAAACCCAAAAACCCCCAAGATGATTAGTATTCCAGAGCCTAAAATTATGAAACAATCGGGGTGCCTGGGTGGCTCATTCAGTTAAGCGACCCGCTTCGACTCAGGTCATGATCTCAAAGTTGGTGGGTTTGCAGGCTCTGTGCTGCTCAAAGCCTGGAGCCTGGAGCCTGCTTCAGATTCTGTGTCTCTTGCTCTCTACCACCGCCCTCCCCGCTCGCGCTCTCTCTCTCTCTCTCTCAAATAAACATTAACAAGTTTCTTAAACTATGAAACAATAAAAGAGAGCATACATGACTATGGCTAAATCCTCCTTTAAAAATATAAATCATAGAAAATTTAATGGAAAATATTACGACCTCATGAGAAAAGAACAGGTGGATTGTTTTAAAAGAGCCCAACAGAACTTATGGAAACAAAATATATACAACAATTGGTACATTGAATTTCACAAGTTAAGCAACAGACTTGAACTTTCAGTATCCAGTATGTTTATTAAAATTCAAGAGTAATCTCTCAAACAGTTGTTTAAAAAATAGATAGATAGATAGATAGTTTAAAAAGAAAATAAAAACTACACTAGAATTAAATTTTAAAAAGAGAGAGAGAATAAAAACAAATGAGCCAAAATGGAGCATGTAGAATAGGTCAATCACTATTTTAAGTGCTTTATATGTTTTATCACTTACTGCTCACTAACTTTTAGGTGGATGTTATCCCTTCTTGTTTATGAGGAAACAGTGTCTAGGCACCCTGGTGAAGATGGCACAGTTAGCCAGTAATGAAACCCATCTCAAACAGACTATTTCCAGACCACCTCCTCTTGAGCACGGCTGCATGGTGTAAAGAAAAGAGGAGAAAAGCAGAGCCAAGTAAATAGAAATCACAAACTAAGAGGCTAGGAAGCAAACATCATCAGTAATCACAATAGGGAACAAACCTGCAAGTTAAAAGACTTACAGATTGTTTGCCTGAAACAAAGCACAATTCAAATTTAAAACAGATTGAAAGTTACAAAGAATACATAAAGAGGTCAAAAGTTGGAGACAGGAAAAAAAAAATCAAGTAAATACTAACCAACAGCGAGAGACCCATTCAAGCCTTCACCAGGTTCTCCATTTCTTGGAACCCAGGTTGGTCTGCCGCCAGGCAACTCTGCACCTGAGAAACAGACCGAGTCTCCCAGAGCCTTAGTTCTCCCGCCTGTAAAATAAATATAAATACATATAAGAAACAGTCCATCCCTCCCTCCAGCCAGTTTTTACCGGCTGCCTCCTGTGTTTCAGGCACCTGTCTGGCCCTGGCAGAGCTTACATTCTAGTAAGAGGGACACGAAGGAAACCGCAGACATCATAATCATATAAATTGTACAGTATGGTAGGTGATAAGTGCAGTAGAGAAAGAAAAACAGAGTATGATCAGGGAGATAGTGTTCTGGCCAGGAATAAGGGGAAGGCAGTGCCCAGTTTGAAAGAATGGCCAGCGTAAGCCTCACTAAGAACATTGAGGAGGGGGCTGTTGCTACTAGGGATCCAACAAAGCACTACAACGAGGTGATGTCAACGCCAGAGATGTGCTGTCTCTCAATTCTGAAGCTGAAAGTCTGAGATCAACGTGTCAGTCAGCAGGACTGCTTCCTTCTTAAGGCTGTTGAGGGGAAGTCTGCTCCAGGCATCTCTCCTTGGCTTATCTTCTCCCGACTTTTCTTCATGTGGACTTCATCCTATGCGTGTCTCTGTGTCCAAATATTCCCTTTTTATAAGGACACAAGTCATATTGGATGAGGGCCCACCCTCGTGACCTCTGCTCCAACCCTGTTTCCAGATAAGGTCACATTCTCGGCCTTTAGGGGATAGGACTTTAACGTGTGATTTTGGTAGGTTGGGAGGGGGCACAATTTGACCCATAACAGGGGGCATTTGAGGAAAAAGCTAAAAGAGGTGAGAGAGTGGGCCAAGTGGACATCTAGAGGAAAAATGTACCAGAGAGACTGGCCAGGGCAACAGCCCTTAGACAAATGTCTGATGTTTTCAAGGGATAGCAGGCAGGTCAGTGGGCTGGAGCAGGGTGAGCAGGGTGAGCCGGGGGAGAACAGATGAGATCAGCTGGGCGACGGAGGGAGGAAAGCCTTAAGGTCAGTATAAGGACTCTAGCTTCTTTGCTGAGTAACACTGGAAGCCATTGCAGAGTTTTGAATGTTTATTTATTTTGAGAGAGAGAGAGAGAGCAAGCACAAGCAGGGAAGGCACAGAGAGAGAGGAAGAGAGAGAGAATCCCAAGCAGGCTCCATGCTCAGCATGGAGCCCAACACAGGGCTCAGTCCCACGACCCCGGGATCATGACCTGAGCCGAAATCAAGAGTAAGACACTTAACCGACTGAGCCACCCACGTGCCCCCATTGCAGTGTTTTGAGCAGAGAGGTAATTGGACTTAACTTATATTTAAAAGGATCATTTAATCCTCTGTATTGAGAGTTCTCATAGTGAGGTTACAAAAATTAAGTTAGCACAGAGGCTGCTTGGTACCCAATAAATGTCATCTGTTACTATTTATAAGGGTGCTGGCGATGTCCCACCCAGATTCCTTTACTAGCCGCTTTGTCATTCCCAGCTTCGGGGGCAGTGTTGGTCCACTAGTTCTCCATTCTCTGGAGAATTGTCATTGATCAAAGCAAAAGCCACCTTCCCCTGACCAGCTTGGAGTTACAAAAGGTCATGCCCCAGCCTCAACTCAAGAGGGAATGATTCTGTGGTGCAATTTCTGCCTCTTGTCTAATGGAATGAATACATGTGACACAGTGAGAAGTCTCACAATGTTCTTGAGAATGTGACACCTGGAGAAACACTGCCAAATTGGGCTTTAAGGGACAGAAAGAGGACAAGATGAAAGTAGGCTGTGAGACACCCCCCCCCCAAAGTTCTACATGCAGGAAACAGGTTGATAAACTTCTCCATTACAAATACATTTAAGAAAAAGAAAGGATGATTGAAAGGGCAGAGCTGCAGGCCCAGAGGGCAAAGCCATGAGCCACAGAGGATTATTTCCAGGACAACTGAATGGAGTTAGCCCAAATGAATTTCAAAATTGCTTAGGACTGGTGAGTCCTTTTTTCCTTCCAGTTTCTCCCTTTTGGAACAGATGTCTATAACTGGTCTGATGTGCTTGTCCCACCATTGTATTTTGGGAACAAATTACTTGTTCTCTAGTTTCACAAGCCACAGATGGAGAATTTTTCCCAAGATGGATCGTACCCAGGGTCTCACCCATACCTGAGTTAGATAATTATGATGATGAAATTGGGACTTTTGAGCTAATAAGATTTAGACTATAAATTGGACTTTGAGTTGATGCTTTATAATTGAGACTTTGGAGGATGCTGGGATGAGGTGAATGTATTTTACATGTGAGGTGCTCATGAATCTTTGGGGCCAAAGGGAAGACTGTGTAGGCTAACACCCTCCCAAAACATGTCCAAGTCATAATCCTTGAATTTGTGAGTATGTTACCATACATGACAAAAGGAATTTTGCATATGCAATTAAGAATCTCAAATTGGGAGATTATCACGGGTAATCTAATGCAATTGGATTATAAGGGTCCTAATGGGTCCTTATAGGAGAGAGGCAGGATGGTCAGAGACAGAGGTATAAAGTAGGAGCAGAGGATGGAGTGATACAAAGTCCTAAGCCAAAGAGTGTGAGTAGCCTCTGAAAGCCAGAAAAGGCAAGGAAGTGGATTTTTCTCTAGCTTTCAGATAGAATACGGCTGTGATGACACCTTGATTTTAGCCCACTGACACTGATTTTGGACTTCTGTGCTCTAGAACTGTAAGAGAATAAACGTGTGTTGCTTTAAGCTAAATTTGTGGTACTTTGCTACAGTAGCAATAGGAAATGAATTCAGGATCCAACATGACCATGAAGAACATGTTGCCTGCTGTGCTGTAAGAAGTTCTTTGTCTCTGAGCCAGGAATCTCATGTCTTCTGCCAGCATCCACAAAACTGGACCTGGCTTACTCTGATAGCTTATAGGAGGTGTAAAATCTTATACACTTCACAGTTTTTGACATTTAGTTAATAAGAATGATGGCATGGTCATAGGTATTTTTCCAACTTCTAGTAACACTCTTCTAATGAATCTATTTCTAAATAAGATACCACTTAAATAGCTTCGAATCTTAAGAAATAGCCTATGGTTTATATTTGGTTGTTTAAATGATGAATAGTAATATTCATATTAGTAAAAGTTAATAAAATCAGCATTCTTTAATGAAAATAGCAAGTATCTATTTGCAAAAATGTGCTAATTACAAGAAATGTTCCATGCTTTGCTCTACTGTTTAATGTTAGAGTCTTAAAGAATAATATTTTCCTCAAAAGATATTATAGAAAAGGGATTTCTTCTGGTGGGATAACTCCCAAATGAAATCTGGTGCATGACTCAGACCAACTGGGCTCCTAGAGATGACAGAAATTAGGAAGCATTATAAACATGGAATAATTCTTAAAGGAAATGAAAAATTTGGATGTGTGAGAACAAAGAACCAGAGAAAATTCCTGTGCAAATGCATTTATTTTTTAGCTTTAGCAAGACAGGTGGTAAACAAATTCATAATGAAAATGCCACCCAGAGATTAGCAGTTGGCCATGCATGCAACTGTGTGTGCAAAACCAAGTTGTTTCCAATACCAGCGTGCAGACTGGACTCTTTCATGAAATTAACTCTGTGTTGCACCAGGCCACCCTGCATATCTGTTGGTGGGGATTTACAACCCATTCACCATCTCAGCTCAAAGTCCATACACTAGTCACATGACTATCACCTACACATCTGCCAAGTAAATAGCATGGCAAGTACTCTTCTTATGACGGACGCACACCAACACAGAGATACGAAAGGCACCTCCTCTCACTGAGCTGACAACCTTCTCTACATTTCTGGGAACAAGAGTGCCATGCGATGTACCATGAATTGGTACTGATTCTGGGAGAAGAGGAGCAGGGCTGGCCCTAGCTCTTAGCATGGGTGGCTGGAGGTTCTCAGAAGAGCTGTTTCAGTACAATCAAAGAAATGTTGGCCATGGTGACTGAGAGATGTGTCTTCTGACCTCCTCATAGATGCTTGGACCTCTGACAAAAGCTGGGCTCAGTTAAGGGCTGAGGGGAAGGTACCGACATAGGGCATCCTACAAGAGATAGGAGGCAGTGCCCTGGTTTATACTGCGTTATGTACATTCCAGCTTTTTCTGGATGCAAAGTCACAAATTCACAAAATATTAGAGCTGGGATGAGTCATCTACTTCAAACTCCTCATGTTACAATGAACAATGTGGCAGCCCAGAGAGGTAAAGCAACTTGCTAAAAATAGAGCGTGGTGGTGGCAGGGCCAGACTGGAATGCAGCATGCTAACCCCCATTCAAGAACACTGACACTCTGTGCAGCCAAACTTTTCAACAACAAGGAAGGTGAGACCATGCAAATACTTTATTCTCAAAAAAGCCTGAACTGTGTTTAAAGGCACAGAAGCTCAGCTTCTTCAGCTCTTTTCTGAGGGGCTCTCTTCTCTGTGTCTTTCTTTCTATCTCTGTCTCCCATGTCTCCCCCCAACACACACAAACAACTTTGGTCAGTGGAGATTTCTTGCTTTACAGAGACGGATCCAACATCTCCAGGAAGACACTTTACAGAGTACGTTTCTCAATCCAGGTCTTTGTGTGAGGTCTGGGAAACTGGCTTATTTTCTAGAACAATAGGTGGTTCTGAAATCAGAAGATCATCCTCCCCAAAGGAGGAGTTCTGGTCTGTGTTCACGAAGTTGGGGATGTCGAACTTCATGAGCCTGTTCAACTCCTCCTCTGGCCGCCCATTGCTTCTAATGGCTTCCTGCAGTTGAACACAGCTGTCAAGGGCTGTGGTCTGGTGACAAGCTTTAGCCCTATCCAAGTGTTCCACTTCATTGATGTAGCAGTGAAAGAGAGACCTGGATTCCTCATTGCCCTGTCGAGAAAACACCTTATCTGGCTCCAGCGGTCTTCCGAAGTCTGACACAAAGCTATTCATTCTGAATCTCTTCTCTGAAGACTCTGCATTGCTGTAGAGAGAAGGAAAATAAAAGAGTGCTTACATACCAGCTTGTTCACCTACAGAAATTGTGGGTTTTGGCATGTTGGGCAGACCAGCATGCTTCCACTGAGCCTCGAGCACGTGCCTCTGTACAGGACAGACAAATACCACAATGGAGAGATACCACTTCTGAACATGTAAATAAACCCAAGACAACTGGACCATCCCGAAAAGACACCTTGCTGAGGAATCCCCCAATATTCTGGATCAAACAGCCATGCTTCTCTGGGACTCTTGGATCACCTGCATCAGAATTAGTTGAAGTGCTTCTCAAAATGCAGAATCCTGCAGGGCAGGCACCTGGGTGGCTCAGTCAGTTGAGCGTCCAACTTTGACTCAGGTCATGATCTCACAGTTCGTGAGTTGGAGCCCTGCATCGGGCTCTGTGCTGACAGCTCGGAGCCTGGAGCCTGCTTCTGTGTCTCCCTCTCTCTCTGCCCCTCTCCCACTCATGCTCTGTCTCTCTCTGCCTCTCAAAAATAAAGAAACGTAATTTAAAAAAATGCAGAATCCTGGGTCAAGACCTTCAGAATCTCCAGAGGTAGGGGCTGTGTTTTCATAGAATCCCCAGGGATCACCACTGATGGTCAAGTTTAGGACCCTTGACCTACATCAGATCAGCCTGAACAGCAGTGCTATCTTACAGGGTAAGTTTCATATTTGTCAAAGTGCTTTCATGTCCATGTATTTCACTTGATTCTCAAAACTGACCAGTGCAGTCACTTAGGGCAGGAATCATGATACCCATTTCACAAATACATGAGCTAAGGTAAAGAGCCATCAGATTGCCCCCTTTAGTCACAAAACCAGTTAGTAATGGCAGTGAGAATAAAACCCACTTTCCTAATTCCTTGTTTTATTAATGTGGAACCAATTAGCAACTCAATGGTAATAAGTTAGTGAATGAATGAATAAAATAAGTGTCGATTAACCCCATTAGAGCTTTGAATAACCTGACACCCATCTATTTTAATCACCATCCTTTCCAGGTTTCTACAAAGGTTGCTCACACACAGGTAGTGATTCTTTAAGGGTAAGAATCATGACTGAGCACATTTTCAACTCCAGAATAGAAGCTGACAAAAATTAGATTCTAGAGTCTGTTTAACAAGCATGTGATCTCCATGATTTTAGTTCTAAATCTCTTCCTTCCCACCCTATCACTCAGGATAAAGTTCTTATGACCAAGCTCTCATGGGGCAGAGGGCATGGATGCAATTTTTTTAAGTTTATTTTTATTTATTTTGAGAGAGAGAACATGAGCAAGTGGGGGAGGGGCAGCAAGAGAGGAAGAGAAAGAGAGAATCCCAAGCAGACTCCACACTGTCAGCACAGAGCCCAATGCAGGGCTCAAACTCACAAACTGTAAGATCATGACCTGAGCTGAAATCAAGAGTCAGATGTTTAACCAACTGAGCCACGCAGGGGTCCCTGGATGCAATTTACAGTCTGGAAAATCTGACTGTATGGACTCCATATATTACTTCCATATAGACCTCTGGATTTTGGAGGTCAGTTATCCTATAAGCTTTGCAATCCAGCAGCTGAAGGACTTTATACCAGCTCTCCAACCTGATTACCTGGGTGACATCAGACAAGGCATTCTTCTCAGAAGCCTGAGTTTTCCTTTTTTTTTTTTTTTTTTTAATTTTTGTTAACATTTATCTATTTTTGAGACAGAGCATGAATAGGGGAGGCTCAGAGAGAGAGGGAGACACAGAATCTGAAACAGGCTCCAGGTTCTGAGCTGTCAGCACAAAGCCTGATGCGGGACAAACTCACAGACCGTGAGATCATGACCTGAGCTGAAGTCAGAAGCTTAACCGAATGAGCCACCCAGGTGCCCCGATCCTTTTTAATTAAAAAAAAAAAAAAAAAAAAAAAAAAAAAAAAATCAGGTGAATAAATATCATAGCCTACTGAGCGAATGTGATGTGAAGCTCAGTGATTTATACAAGAGTACAATGTTCACCAAGTCACGTATTCAGAATTCAGAGAAAAATCACTTTAGGGGGACTGACAACTTCTGCTTTAATGCACATTTAAGAGGTCTTCTTATCTTTCAGTAAGTGGTTTTCTTCCCCTAATTGTCACTTCACCCAGGTTTAAAAGATGTTTGAGAGTAGGAATGAGTGTGCCGGCAACCTGTGACCAAATAAGGTAAAATGTCACCTATGAAAGAAGGGCTTAACACATTTGGAAACGCATGACTAAAATGCTGGGGCTTATGTCACTTTGCAAATCCAGGGCTAAGAAGCAGCTGAGGCTTCTCTGCCTGCCTGGAGCATCTACCGACTATGAAAGCAGACCCAGAAACCCAGCTGTGGACAGCAGCTCTTCCATAACCTAGGCTACATTTTCTCAGGATTAAGAAGTGGCTCCATTAATCATCCTTGCTGAGAAATTAGTCAGTCAGAAAACTCATATGACTTCACTCATATGAGGACTTTAAGAGACAAAACAGATGAACACAAGGGAAGGGAAGCAAAAAGAAATAAAAACAGGGAGGGGGACAAAACAGAAGAGACTCTTAAATATGCAGAACAAACAGAGGGTTGCTGGAGGGATTGTGGGAGGGGGGTGAGCTAAATGGGTAAGGGGCATTAAGGAATCTACTCCTGAAATCATTGTGGCCCTATATACTAACTTGGATGTAAATTAAAAAAATAAATTAAGGGGCGCCTGG
This sequence comes from Panthera tigris, assembly GCF_018350195.1. Classification (NCBI taxonomy): domain Eukaryota; kingdom Metazoa; phylum Chordata; class Mammalia; order Carnivora; family Felidae; genus Panthera; species Panthera tigris. Next base: position 75,166,682 of record NC_056664.1, on the reverse strand, counting down.
GTGGCTCAGTCGGTTAAGCGTCCGACTTCAGTTCAGGTCACGATCTCGCTGTCCGTGAGTTTGAGCCCCACATCGGGCTCTGGGCTGATGGCTCAGAGCCTGGAGCCTGCTTCCGATTCTGTGTCTCCAACTCTCTCTGACCCTTCCCCGTTCATGCTCTGTCTCTCTGTCTCAAAAATAAACTTAAAAAAAAAATTAAAAAATTAAAAAAAAAATAAATTAATAATTAAAAAAAAATCATCCTTGCTGAACCAAGAGGAGACCAAAAGAGTTTTGTCTTCCTGCAGGGCAGAGCCAGGAGGTGGACAGTCAGGCCCTGGAGGTGCCTTCTCTGCCCCACCCGGCTCTTCTGACCTTTCTCCTGATGATCTCTTGGTGTGATAACAGTGCAATTTGTCTGATTCTCCCTCCCTGAGAACAAGGCAAAAGTTCACCTTTGTACTCTTAGAATTTGGTAAATGTTAAATAATAGATTTATTTTATTCTTTATTCTTCTTTTCTTTCTTTGACTGGTAAACTAAAGAACCTATATGTGAAAAAATGTACTCACAGACACAGATTGCTTCAATTCCATTTCTTCCACTATAGGGTAAAATTTACATACTGGAACTCAGATCATAAAAGCAAAATCCGACGTAAACATCCATATAACTATCACTCTGATAGTGACCAAGATAGACAATGTTTCCTTTCTCCTAGAAAGTTTCCTTCCATTCAATTTCTACCCACTTTAGGTAGCACTGCCTTGATCTCTCTATGGATAAGCTTTGCTTATTCTTGAATTTCTAGTCAATTTCCACCTCCTGTAGGTAAAGTGTGTGGATTTTTATCACCACAGATTAGTTTAGCCTGTTTTTAAAATTCATACAAATTCATATAATATATAACCTTCTGTGCCGGATTCTTTTGCTTAGCATAATGTTTTTTGAGAATCATCCATGTTGTTACATATAACAACAGTTTGTCCTTCTTGCTTAGTGATATTTCATCATATAAGTTTGTTACAATTTGTTTATTCATTCTCCTGTTAAAAGATATCTGGCTTGGGGCACCTGGGTGGCTCAGTCGGGTAAGCCTCTGATGTCTGGTTTCGGCTCAGGTCATGATCTCATGGTTCACGAGTTTGAGCCCCGCATTGGGCTCTGCTGATGACGGGGGACCTGCTTCGGATACTTTCTCTCCCTCTCTCCTTGCCCCTCCCCCCACTCACCCTGTCTCTCTAAAAATGAAAAAAAAAAGACATCTGGCTTGTTGACAGCTTGGCACTGTTGTGAGTAGAGCTATGAACACTTTTTTTTTTTAATTTTTTTTTTTAATGTTTACTTATTTTTGAGAGAGACAGAGACAGAGCACAAGTGGGTTAGGGGCAGAGAGAGAGGGAGACACAGAACCCAAAGCAGGCTCCAGGCTCCGAGCGGTCAGCACAGAGCCCAACACGGGGCTTGAACTCACAGCTATGAGATCATGACCTGAGATGAAGTCGGAAGGTCAGCCGATGGAGCCACCCAGGCACCCCGCTATGAACACTCTTAATTAGTCTCTTTGTAGATACATGTTTTTATTGCTCTTGAGTAAATACCTAAGAGTAGAATTCCTGGGTCACAGAGTAGACACGTGCTTAACATGATAAGAAACTGCACTTTTCCAACGTAGTTGTGCCATTTTACAACCTCACCACAAAGTATCAGAGTTCCAGTTACTCCCCATCCTTGTCGATATTTGGTGTTGTTGGTCTTTTCAATGTTAGTCATGCTAGTGGGAGGGAAATGGCATCTTGTGATTTTAATGGGCATGTCTCTGATGTCTAGTCATGTTGAATACCTTTGCATGTGCTTATTGGTTATTGGTTTATCTTCTTTTGTGAAGTTTCTGTATGAGTCTTTTGTACATTTTAAAAATTGGGTTATTTTTGTTATTGATTTGTGACAGTTTTGTAATACATTTTGAATACAAGCCGTTTGTCAAATGCATTGTAAACATTTTCTCTTGATCTGTGATTTACATTTTCATTTTCTTAGGATGTCTTTTGAGGGGTGCCTGGGTGGCTCAGTCAGTTAAGCATCCAACTCTTGATTTCAGTTCAGGTCATGATCTCACATTTCGTGAGATCAAGCCCCATATCAGGCTCTGTGCTGACACCACAGATCCTGATTGGGATTCTCTCTCTCCCTCTCTCTCTGCGCATCCCATGGGTGTTTTTTCTCTCTCTCTCTCTCTTCCAAAATAAATATCTTTGAAGGTGTCTTTTGATGAGTGGAAGCTTTAAATTTCAGTTAAGTTCAAGTTATCAACTTTTAAAATTTATATTATGTTTTTTATATCATCTCTAAGAAATAATTGCCTACCCTAAATTCATGAAAATATTCTCCCATGCTTTCTTCTAGAACTATGCTGTCCAATATAATAGCCATTAGCCACAGGTGGCTATTTAAATTTAAATTATGTAGAATTTAAAAGAAAATCAGAATCTCTGTTCTATTACTCCCATTTCAAGTGCTTAAGAGCTACTTATGGCCAGGGGTTACCTGCATGGACATCACAGAGAACAGTTGCATCATCACAAAACTGCTCTTGGACAGAGTTGTTCTAGGAGCTTTTACTGTGGGTATATGAACCATGTTGAAATAGGGGTCAAGATTCCTTTCTTTGTTTATCCTTTTTTTTTAAATTTTTTAAAAATGTTTATTTATTTTTGAGACACAGAGACAGAGCGTGAGTGGGAGAAGGGCAGAGAGACAGGGAGACACAGAATCCGAAACAGGCTCCAGGCTCTGGGCTGTCAGCACAGAGCCCGATGCGGGGCTTAAACCCACAAACCATGAGATCATGACCTGAGCTGAAGTCGGACGCTTAACCGACTAAGCTACCCAGGCACCCCTTTGTTTATCCTTTTGACCCAGCACTGTTAAGAGACCTTCCTTTCAATCGACCTTAGACATAGTCATAGACAATAAGAAAAAAATCCATTCACAATAGCATCAAAAAAGTAGAATACAGGCATACTTCATTTTATTGCCCTTTGCTTTATTTGCAAGGTCACAGACACTGCGTTGTTTTTTTTTTTTAGCAAATTGAAGGTTTATGGAACACCGTATCTGGTGAGTCCATCAGTGTCATTTTTCCAACAGCATTTGCCCACTTTGTGTCTCTGTGTCACATTTCAGTAATTCTCACAATAGTTCAAATGTTTGCGTTATTATTATATTTGTTATGGTGATCTGCAACCATTAATCTTTAATGTCTATCTCTTAATTGTTTTGGGGGCACCACGAACTGTGGCCTCACAGGACAGCAAACAATAAATGCTTTGTTTGTTCTGACTGCTTCACTGACCAGCCACTCCCCATCTCATCTCTCTTCCTCTCCTTGGGTCTCCCTATTTCCTGAGACATAGCAATATTGAAATTATGCCAGTTAATAACCCTACAATGGCCCTAAGTGTTCAAGTGAAAGGAAGAGTTGCAAATCTCTCACTTTCAGTCAAAAGCTAGAAATGATTAAGCCTAGTCAGGAAGTGAGTGCCATTACTGGAACTGGAACCCACCTGTCTATCACCTCTTGGCCCTTCATGAATTATGTCTTGTGTCACCTCCTGCTAGAAGTCTTCCCTGAGTCCTCCAGTCTGAGTTAGAATGTTCTCCTGGAAGACTGGTGCTTCTCTCCATCTGTCTTCTCACTCTGTATTATACTCTTTTCTTATCTGGCACCCTCATTAACATTATCATCTCTTGAAGGAAGGTATCATGTGTTTCTTGCCTATTTCCTAATACTTAGCACAGTACTGGGCATATAATAGCTGCTCAATAAATTTCTCTTAAATGACTTAATGATGAAGAGATCTTGAAACTAAATCAACCCTTGGCTTGGCAGGCAGCCTCTTCTATAGTTTCTACAAGGTCAGAAATTAATTCAAGGGCATCATACCCAAATAAGGTCAAAAAGTAAGAGCAAGAGAGCCTTAATAAGGGATGGTCTACCGGCGGGCACCTGGGTGTCTCAGTCAGTTAAGTGTCTGACTTTAGCTCAGGTCATGATCCCATGGTTTGTGGGTTCAAGTCCGTGACGGGCTCTGTGCTGACTGCTGAGAGCCTGGAGCCTGCTTCAGATTCTGTGTCTCCCTCCCTTCTCTCTCTCTCTCTTTCTCTCTCTGTCTCTCTGTCTCTCTCTACCCTTTCCCCACTTGCTCTCTGTCTCTCTCTCTCTCTCAAAAAAATAAATAAACATTTAGAAGAAAATTTAAAAAAAATAATAAGGGATGGTCCATTAGTAGATCCTGAGTGTGGACTCTAGAGTGAGAGATACAGGAGGTCCAGCAAACTAGTATCCCCCAGGTCTGCCCTGCACCTACTTTCGGTACAAGGAAACACCCTACCTCTGCCCCCTACAATGCTCTCCACATCCTCAAGCTCTGTTCCATACTCTTCCATGGTGTCTCTCACATAGGTCCTTGGAACTCATATACAGAAGAGTTACTAAAAGGGTATCTTGTACTTTCTACAACTGGCCAGCCTTGGAGGCTGCAGGGCTCAAGTTCCATGGGGAAGATTTCCTGCCACTTATTCGTAAGAATGGCTTCAAGGAAAGCCAGTGAAAATACTGCCCCTCAGTGGCTACCCATTTTTTAAAACAGCATAGCCCTAATGAGTAACAACCAAAAATACTTTTATTTATTTAATGCAGTGAATATCAAAGAATTCTCACTAATTAGGCATGGGAAGTTTGCGGCCAGATGTGGTCTTTTTAAAAATTTATTTATTTGAGAGAGAGAAGTAAGTGAGTGTGGGAGAGGGGCAGGAGGAGAGTGAGAGACTCTCAAGCAGGCTCCACGTTCAGTATGGAGCCTGAGGTGGGGCTCAATCTCATGATCCTGGGATCATGATCTGAGCTGAAATCAAGAGTTGGATGCTCAACTGACTGAGCCACCCAGGTGCCTTTGGATGTTGTCTTAATTTAGTTTTTAGGAAAGAAACACATGCCGTATTGTTAAGGATGCCTTTCCAGCCTGTAGATGGCCTGGGTACCGCTCTGTGGGTTGTTATGCTCCATGAAAAAGAGAAGACAGCAAGTTTCAACTTTCTCATTCAAATTCAGCTGCATAGGGAAAAACAATGCTTAATGGCACCTTTTAGATCAGTTAAAAGAGTTTAAAGTCAACTTGTTCTTCTACAGCTTTGGTTACACTTGGGAAAATTAAAAACTACAAGGGCCAAACATCTTAAATTCTACCTTGATTAAACTTACAGTTAAAGCCAGAAGCCAGAAGCTTCAAAAACTGAAACACTGAAAGAATGAGAAGCTTTGAGATGTTGACTGGTCTGGCAATTAATACCATGTTATAAGTTATCATGAGGAAAGGAGAGAACACTGAAGAATATTGTGCTATAGGTTGAATGTCTGTGTCCCTCCAAAATTGCTGTGTTGAAATCTACTCCCTCTTGAGACGGTATTAGGAGGTGGGGCCTTTGGAAAAGGATACTTAACCTTAATGAATGGGAATATGCCCTTATAAAAGAGGCCCCAGGAAGATCCCTTGCTCCCTCCTTCATATAAGGACACAGTGAAAAGTTTGCCATCTATGATTTACCAAATCTATGCCATCTATGATTTACCAAATCTATGATTTACCAAATTTACTAAGTTTACCAAATCTGCTAGCACCTGGATCTTCAACTTCTCAGCCTTCAGAAACTGTAGGAAATAGATTTCTATTATTTACAAGCTTTCTATCCTATGATACTCTGCTATAGCAGCCTGAACAAACGAAGACAGTTTGCCACAAAATTTAGAATCATCAATAATTTTAGCATTTTAAATTGTTTTTGTTACATTCTAGATCTTGTCATTATGAAATTGATGATCTAGCTACTGTGCTCAAGAGAAGGCCTCCTGTGTCATCCTAACTTTTTGAAAATTACAAGAGTTTATTTTGAGAGGAAATTGAACCTTGTAATCATTTATTTCATTTATTTGTTTTAAGAATTTGTATTCCAGGATGCCAGAGTGGCTCAGTCAGGTAAGTGTCTGACTCCCGGTTTCAGCTCAAGCCATGATCTCACAGTTTGTGAGTTTGAGTCCTACGTAGTCAACACAGAGCCTGCTTGGGATTCTCTCTCCTTCTCTGCCCTTCCCCTGTTCGTGTGCGCTCTCTCTCTCTCTCTCTCTCTCTCTCACACACACACACACACACACACACAAAATAAATAAACTTTAAAAAACCTTATATTCCTCATTTTCATCTTGTTTTAAGAAATGCAATTGGCTGGGGGGGAGTGGGGGGGGGGGGCGTCTGGGTGGCTCCGTTGGTTAAGTATCTGATTTCAGCTGAGGTCATGATCTCACAGCTCTTGGGTTCGAGCCCCATGTCGGGTTCTGTGCTGACAGCTTGGAGCCTGGAACCTGCTTCAGATTCTGTGTTTCCCTCTCTCTGCCCCCCTCTCTCTCTGCCCCTAACCCACTCACATTCTGTCTCTGTCTCTCTCAAAAATAAATAAAACATTAAAAAAAATTTTTTTTAAATGCAATTCGGGGGTCGCCTGGATAGCTCAGTTGGTTAAGTGTCTGACTTCAGCTCAGGTCATAATCTGGCGGTTAGTGAGTTCGAGCCCCACACTGGGCTCTGTGCTGACAGCTTGGAGCCTGGAGTCTGCTTCAGATTCTGTGTCTCCCTCTCTCTCTGTCCCTCCCCCACTTGTGCTCTGTCTCAAAAATAAATAAAAATTTAAAAAAATAAAAAATAAAAGAAATACAACTGGGAGTTAATCTATTTGTTGCAACATTACTGAAATCCCCCAGCCAGAATAAAAAGACTGATCAGACTGTTCTTATTCCTGTTTTTTTTTTTTCTTCTTCTTACCATGGGATGTGTCATGTATTTTCTGTACCTGTGGAATATTCTGTACCCGAACAGACAGCCTCTAACTTGCAGTCCTCTGGCACCTGCACTGATTGTCATTACTCCCATGACACTCCCCTGCTCACAAACCTTCACTGAATCCCCAGACTCTCTGCCTGATAGCTCAGACCCCCCACCCTTACATCAGCTGGTCATTCTGGTGTGCTCTCCCACCAGTCCCCTTGCTAACCCTATGGCCCAGCCACATGGCACCAAACGCACTCAGGACTGTCCCTCTCTTAGGCTTGTACTGTTCCTTCTTCCTGATGGGCCCTTCCATGCTTCTCTATCTGTCAAAGTCAAATACCTTCTTCACTGTCCAATGCAAATGTTACTGCCTCTAGGGAGACTGTCTGATCTTGCAATGAGAAGGAATCTATCCCTTCTCTGTGCTCCTGCTGTATTTCACTGACCTTTTCTTACAAGATGCATCCCTTCCTGCCTCATGTCAGAACTATTTGTGTATGGCCCGTTTCTTCCTATGCACTGTGGTGCTGAATTATGTTCATCCTTGCATCTCCCAAAGGGCCTTGCAGTCATTAGACCCTCAATGAGCGCACTGAACAGCTGTATCTGCTGGTGGCCCAAAGCCCTGGTTCCCATGAAAAGCTTAGCCACCCCCAGTGTATAGCATTGTTGATAGTGGTAGACCTCTCGAACCCTTCCTCTGTAACCCAAGAGACAAATCAGGTCAGGAGGACAGACCCCTTCCACCTCCATTTGGAGAAGGAAAACATCTGTAATTCTCTGGGTTATTCCTCCAGAGATTTTTCAGATTTATCACAATGTTTTGCAAACGAAGTGCCTGCTGGTGTGCTGAGTCTTAGTATGTCCACCATTGTCTTCAGGTCCACCCTACTCACGAAAAGTGGTGGGCAGTTCAGCCTGTGGGCACCTGTACTTCTAGAAGTCATTTCCAGTGGTCCTTTAGAGATGTGTTAGGCTAAACAAAGACCTACTAAGAGTTAAACCTCTGTGACCACAACTACTGAGAAAATAATAATAACCACTAATATTTATGGAGCCATAGCCTGTGCTAAAAGCTTCATGTCATGTAACAAGGCCTAGAGGTGGCAACCCAACCCTTCTGTCTGTTTGTGGCAGTGCCTTTGGTGGCTTTAGTTGCTAGTTCTCACTTACCAGGAAGGTGTCAGTCTCTCTGGGGTAAGAAGAGTTTACTACATTAGAACAACCCTCAGCGCAGTCCTGGGCAAGCCATGGCTTCACTGATGGGAAATTAAAAGTGACTCCTGGAAAAGGGGGGTATAAATTGAATCTGATACATAAAATAGTCATATTTTCTACCTGTTGATAGTGGTAGACCTCTCAAAATGTCAGCACTTCTTCAGGAACCACTCACTATGTCTGCACTTTGCCAGCTAGTTCCTGTGGCCTTGGTCATTATCAGAAACCTTAAGCACTGACATTTCTTGCTATTAGCTTTTAGATGTACTATACCTATCCTTTAGTGAGTGCCATATTCAGGTAAATTGCAACTCAAAGTAAAATGTAATTTCCATTTTTATAAGGTCATGAGCAATTCTGCACTCAGGCCTAAAAGTACATCCCCACTCGGACAAGATGCACTTAGCCAAGGCTACAAAAGGAGGGTATTTGAGACATATGATATCTGGAGTTTGATAGTTTTGGGGGGAAGTTCAAAACATTCAACATAAAAATGTGATCCAAGGCTTGCCTGTTGCTCTCTCTCTGGCAGATTTATGATAATGGGGCTATAATGCTTTCACAAGACAGCCAGAGTAAATGGCTCCTTAGCTGAGAAAGCAGGGCGAAATGGTTCTTTTATCTTCATTGTCCATAAAGGATCCAGGTAAGAGGGTTTTTTCCCTACACACACAATAGCGAATATTCCAGGAGGAAAATAATCCCCATTAAAGCTGTTTCTTGGGCCTAAAAGCTTTTAGGAAAGGTGATGTCAGCTTTATAATAGTCTTTTTCCCTCTGCAGTATACTTTACTAGCGTTCACCAGTATCTGGTTCTCTTCTTCTGGGCACACAGATTACCCTTCTCAGCCTGGGCAGTCAGGGGGTGTAGCTAGTTCTGGCCAATGAGCTGGGAGAGGAAGGGATGTGTGCCACTTCCTGGCTGAAGAACAGAAGGGCAGGTGTGAGATCTCCACAGGTGCTCTCCCTGTTACAGTAACCCAGAAGGCTGAGTGTTGGAGACAGTGCAGACATAAGAGGAGAAGCTTCTGTCCACCCACGGCAAACATGTAGCTTGAGTAAGAAATAAACTTGTGTTGTGTCATACTAAGATTTGAGGAGTTGTTCGTTACTGTCTCATAAACTCATCTGGTTATTACACGATCCCTCTCTTCACAAAAGCCACTGAAAGGTCAGTGACTCCAGAATTGAAGTTCTTAGGCCAATATGATCCCAGTTTGAAGTCTTCAGGGGGAAGAAACTTGCCCATTTTATTGTGATGTCATTGGCTCAGTGTAGTGAATGGATCTCAACTCCTACCATCGAACATTGTTAAGTGAAGGTCCAGCCAGGGATGGCAATTACATATACTCTCTCGGCTAAATTGTGATCGATTCCTGATGGATGCCTAAAATAGTGTTTTGAAAACAATTCTGAGGCTAAGTCTTGGCTATGCAGGTAGATAGCACCGCCAATTAGTGATGTCTGTTGTGGGCATGGCACAAGGAGTAGAGCCGCGGGTTGTGGTATCTGCAGTCTTTGTGTCTCTCTACTTTCACAGAGGCACATATTCTTTGCATGTGTCAGCAATAATGAGATCCTTCCCTGAAACACCTCCACGGAGAAAAAGATAGAATTAAGCAGTAGACTCAGCACTAGTACATTATGAGCTCGCAGACTTGATCAGGTACCTTTGTTGCTGTCGTTCTTGTTCTTGTTGTTTTTTGTTTAGATTCAAGTTGGTTAACATACAGTGTAGTATTGGTTTCAGGAGTAGAATTTAGTGATTCAACACTCACATATAACATCCTGTGCCTTCCTTAATGTCCATCATCCATTTAGCCCATGCCCCCACCCACATCCCCTCCAGCAGCCCTCAGTTTGTTCTCTGTATTTAAGAGTCTCTTATGGTTTGCCTCCCTCTCTGTTTTTATCTTATTTTATTTTTCCTTTCCTTCCCCTATGTTCATCTGTTTTGTTTCTTAAATCCCACATATGAGTGAAATCACATGATATTTGTCTTCCTCTGACTGACTTATTTCACTTAGCATAATATACTCTAGTTCCATCCATGTTGTTGCAAATGGCAAGATGTCATTCTTTTTGATCGCCACGTAGTATTCCAATACATATATACACCACATCTTCTTTATTCATTCATCAGTTGATGGACATGTGGGTTCTTACCCTAAGTTGGCTATTGTTGACAGGCTGCTATAAACATTGGAGTGAATGTGCCCTTTCAAATCAGCATTTTTGTATCCTTTGGATAAGATCAGGTATCTTACCCAGAGTGACAGAGTCATATTCCAAAAGGATGCTGCCTGATACCTACTTGAGGAAATAACTGTTCTCTGTGACCAATTATCCAGAGAGCCTGCTATATAAAGCAGTCAGAATTCAGACATGCCAGTCCTTCCAACCCAACACCAAGATTCTCTACTTAGTCTCCTTTCTAAAATCATCTCACTGTTTGAGAGACATACTCAAAGTGAGGCTGGAGTGGAATATTGGCAAGTGCAAATAAAACGTGAATGCTTAGGGCCTGGATGTCCCATGGGAGGATGGGTTTCTTTTTCTTCCGCCTCCTACTGTTCACTTAGACTCCCAGCTCTCAGCAGGACCTCTACCAGCACCCCAGGGATGGAGTAAGAGTCACTGAGTACCACTGTGAATCCAGAAGTTCCATAGGCATTAGCTCATTTAATCTTTACAATAATGCTAGGAGACAGATACTATTTTATTTGTACAAATGAGGAACCTCAAGCAAAAAGAGGTTAAGAATTCAGCGCAAAGTCTCAGTAGGTAAATCTGGAACTGTTTGACTCTAAGGCCCATGCATAGCCCAGTATGTGCTAGAAGAAAGCAAATCTGATTGCTAGTATCTTTGGTTCAATAGAAGGAAGAGATTAAAAATTACAGATATGAGATCATTTAATGTAGTGGTTAGTAACAGGAGCTTCAGAGTCAAAGAGGCTTTAGTTTGAGGCCAGGGCCAAGAGTTGTTTTTACCTGTGAGACCTCAGACAAAGGATCCATTTCTCTCATCTGTACAGTTGGAACACTTACAGGATTTACTTCATCTTCCTGTGAGGACTTAGTGAAATTATACATATAAAGTGATTAGTAGACCCCAGCATATGGTAAACATTTAAAAAAAAAAAGCTCTTATTATTTTCAATGATTTATCATTCTTTCCTCCATGCCTAATTATCACACAGGCAAGCTTAAATTGGTTGTTTTATATTAAAGTTGACTGGGTGGAAAAAATAATGTCTCCTTTAGAGAAGATTTCTGCCAGATAAACGTCAAAATTACTAAGATCTAAAAGCCTTTTTAACTGATCAATTTAGGGATTTTTGCCCCATGTCTGCTTCTTTCAGTTTTCTATTATGATATACTGCAACCAAATGCCAGATATTATACTACCTCAGACTCAAAAAAGCATTTCCAATGTGGCCCTGAGGGCTGATCCATTATTTTATTAAAGGAAAAGTAGGTTAGACTTTCTCCTTAACCTCATTAAAAGCATAGAGTTACAATGACCCTTGTTCTTTGATTGAGATTATTCAGAACCACCATCAAAAGAAAAACCATGTAGCAATAGGACTGAACTGCCAACTGAAAGATTGGAAATCCAAGTCTCAGCTACCCAGGGTCACCACGACATATTAAGGAAATGTATCAGCCAGGACTCCAAAGAAAGAAAAACAACAGGCGCGTGCACGTGTGTGTGTGTGTGTGTGTGTGTGTGTGTGTGTGTGTGTGTGTGTGGCTAACTACTGAGAGAGAGAGAGATGTATTCTGTCTGTCTGCCGATCCAACTACTGAGAGAGAGACCGATTTATTTTAAGGAATTGTTCATGTGACTGTGGTTCATGTGACTGTGACTTTAGCAAGTCTAAAATGTGAAGGGTAGGCTGACAGGCTGGAGCCCCAGGGAAGTTACAGTTCGAGTCAGAAGGCAGCCTTCTGCCAGAATTTCTTTCTGCTTGAAGGAGGTCATTCTCTTTCAAGGAAGGCCTTCCAATGATTCGATGAAGCCACTAATTTTATGGAGGATGATCTGCTTTGCTCAGAGTTTATGGACTTAAATGTTAACTCATTTAAAAAAAAATGGGATAAAATGTTATCTCATTAAACACACACACACAAACACACACCACTTAGAATAACATTTGACCAAATATCTAGGTATCATGGCCTTGACACATAAAATTAATCATTACATGAAGTCATGTTTTATTCAGGGTTAGGGTGTTCTCAACCATAAAGATCACCTGCATCCTATATTAAACAAACACATCCCAATAGTCCTTCAAAAATCTATCTGTCCCTCTGAAGAAAAGGAAGATAATAGCGTTGTTATTCCCTGACCACTCTATGAGATGTTCCCTAATCTGAATTAATCCTCAGCTTTTCTTACTACTGTTGCAACCTGCACTATATCTTCAAATTCCTTGGACCAATATAATAGAAGCAAAGGCATGTACAGATTTTTATAAGGACATGGAAGAAAGCAAAGATCCAGGTCTTTTTATTTAATTTTTTTAAGTAGGCTTCATGCCCAACACAGAGCCCAACATGGAGCCTGAACTCACGACCCTGAGATCAAGATCCAAGCTAAGATCAAGAATCAGACTCTTAACCAACTGAGCCACCCTAGCACCCCAAAGGTCCATGTCTTTTTAGTGGCTTTTTAATGGCTGTTAAAGAGATTTTCAACCATATGTCTCCATATGCTTCAATACAATGGTATTTTCCTTTCATTTAAAAACTGTTTAATTTTTTTCTACACCTTAATGTCTGAAAATAGCTAAGTGAAGGGCAGAACTGCTCTCTCTAGCCAGGCATTTGTTACAGTGCAAGTGTAGGCGTAAGAGTGAACAGACGCTGGAGAGTGTGTAACGAAATAGAACAATGAGAATCCTGTTACCAGGCTATGAGGATGAAGTGAGCTACCAAATGTGAAATGTTCAGACTTGTGCTAAATTTCTTCGATTTATTCTCCCAGGTGGCTCTCCATCATTCCCCATGCTGCTCTGTGCTCTGTGCCCTAGAAAGCTGACCTCTGATGGAGACTGGCTGCTGGTTGTGCTACTGTGATCATCCAATGGAGATCTGGTGCGACGTGGGAAGGAGAGAGGAAAATAGGGTCTTGGTATTTAATTTGAGGCTCCCTCCCTGAGAGGTCACATGGGCTAGTTGTGTCCCTCAACTCAAAGTCACGGCTCCTTTTGGCCACAGGACTCCTGGGTCCCCTTCAGATCTAGGGTGGAAACTACTCCTCAGTGTTGCTAGCCTGGAGGGAGGTCCTGTAATATCCTGTAGGGTTATCCTCCCATCTGGCCACAACCTGTGGATAGTCCCTTCATCAAAAGCACATCTAATTACCTAATTTGAGTGTGCTATTTCTGCTGGCTGGGACTAACTAAAAAGGGATTCAACATGTTATTTTTCCTTTTGTTTGAAGAGTTGGGACAACAAAAATCCTCTAAAACATTTCTGAGTTTTTTGCAATCTATAACTGAGAAAATACCTTCTGATATTACTCAGTGTTCTTTAACCACCGTGTCATAATTTCCTCCATAAATCCAAAGCCCAACTCAAATGTTCTTTATCCTGCCATGAGAATTACATAATCCTTAGGGTTTCTCTTTTTATCCTAGTTTCAAGGAAGCTCAGTGTTGAACTCTGTTTATTGTCAGTAATTAATTCATTTAAGTACCCCGTAATAACTATTTCTGTGCTCCATGATACGCTTTTAAAACGGGTTTTCATCTGATTTTGCTGTTTTCTTTCTTTCTTTTTTTTTCTTTCTTTCTTTCTTTCTTTCTTTCTTTCTTTCTTTCTTTCTTTCTTTCTTTTTCACTGTTTTTGGTCTCGTGAGACATCTAAATTCTTTTGGGAGTAAGGAGAAAATACATCTTAATTAGTAAATATTTCAAAATAAAAATCAGGCCTGGAAGCAGCTTTAAGGCTTTAAGAAAGGACCATGAAACCTAGGTTCACAAGGGTCCACTTGAAAACCGCAGAGGCAGGAGGCAAAGTGCCAGGAGGAAGATGGGTCTCACCCAAAGGCAACTGAGTTCAGGCAGCAAATCCACAACTAGCCTCTTTTTTTTCCACCACTGGAAGCAACCCCAGCCCCAGATATCACATCCATCTATTTAGTTCCCCATGGGGCTTAGTGACATTTAGGAATGGCCCAAACTTACTCTTGGTGTGGAGCTCCCGTCTTGGTCAGCAAAGTCAGCACAAAAAACATGAAAATCACGAAGACAGCAAGACCAACCCAAAATCCAATCACAATGGAATCTGTAAACAGTTAATACTGGGATTAGTATTTCACAGCAGCTTAAAACTTGACCATTTGAGGAAACTGAGCTTTCTGGTACATGAAATAAGAGAGGAAGTCAACAATCTGATAAGACAATCTTGACCCATTAGTCAACTGGGGACAAATAAGATACAGAGAATGAGGGAGAGGGAAGAGTCCACATGCCCCTGGGTTTCTGTCTCAGATAACACTAAGAGACTTTGGCCTTACTGACTCTTGGTTTCCATATCTTAGTGAAGGAATCCAGGCCAGAAGGTAAACCATCTAGGTCCTTATGATTCCACTAAAGTGTCCTGAGTTAGAAAATATTGTTTTTAGCAGAGACTGCAATATGAAATTTAAAATGAATTCTGATTCAAACCAACCCATTTTGTATTTTCACTTACATTCATGTTGGAATAATTCAAGTCCTTATTACTTCTTGAGGAGAACATACGAATTGCCTCCCAATTGCTCTCCCTGTCTTCTACCTTTCCTTCTGCCTCATCTCTGTAAGAATCTACTTTACGACAGCTCTGATAATATTTCCCTTTTATAAAAAACTCTTTGGCAAAAATGGATCTGACCTTTTCCAAATTAAGAGATTCCATGTATAGAGCACTTTATATGGTATCTGACATCTGAGAAAAAGGTACCCCATATTTGTCAGCTACTATTGTTAAAATTATCATCAATTTTTTCATTTACCCCTACTTTAAATCCCATGTTTCCAATTAGACTAGGGAACATTGTGTCCCTGTATTTACCTTAACTCTTAGCCATAACTTCTGAAGACACACACCTTTTCAGGAGCTCTTCCCATCACCTGGCTGGAACAACTTTCCCCAACATAGAGCTAATGAAAGTGTATCCATCCTTTAAGGGCCATTCCTTACATCATCCCCTTCACAAAGTCTGGACTAACTTCCCTAACTGATGTGTTTTCTCCCTCCTTTGAACCCTGTGACATTTGTGCTTCTATACAGTGGGCCCTTGCTTAATCCTATCTTGGGTAATAGTCACAAGTATCTTTGGAACAAGGATAAGACTGGATTGTCTACATAAACCGACATACACATAATAGAGTCTCAAATCTGGGGGAAGCACCAGAGTTAAGTTATTTTTCATTTTCTGATCTATTCTAAGAAGTTTACCTACGTGAGATTATGGTAAGGATGCTTAGAAATATTTTTTTAAATAAATGATTGAGGGGGGTGCCTGAGTGGCTCAGTGGGTTAAGCGTCTGATTTTGGCGCAGGTCATGATCTCACAGTCTGTGAGTTTGAGCCCCACGTTGGGCTCTGTGCTGACAAGAGCTCTGTGCTCTCTCTCTGCCCCTCCACTGCTCACACTCTGTCTGTCTCTCTCTCTCTCAAAAATAAACAAAAAAATTTTTAAATAAATGGTTGGCACTTATACATTAAATGTGTTTAAATGTAAACCATCATTCTAATTAAATTATGTGGGGGCGCCTGGGTGGCTCAGTCAGTTAAGCGTCCGACTTCGGCTCAGGTCATGATCTCACGGTTCGTGAGTTTGAGCCCCACATCGGGCTCTGTGCTGACAGCTCAGAGCCTGGAGCCTGCTTCAGATTCTGTGTGTCCCTCTTTCTCTGGCCCTTCCCCTCCCTCTCTCTCTCTCTCTCTCTCTCTCAAAAATAAATAAACATTAAAAAAAACTAATTAAATTATGTGTGTATAACCCTTTTTCTAAAGTGAAGAAATCAGATTAGCAATTTACTCCGAATAATTCATATTTCATTCCATGTATAGGATTGCTGAGAGGTTAACTTTTGTTCAACAATGTTTATTCAACACTCTGGATACAAAACTAATATAATCTTTCCTTGAATTAAGAGTGCCAAAGAAATAGAAATTGTAGACTTTGCCTTATAATATAGTGGAAATGAAGTCTAAAAAAGACAAAAGGACAAGTACCAAAAAATACATGTATGCAAGTACAACCAAATGCAACAATAATGTATCAATTGTGGGGGCACAGCCTATGAAGCACCACCGTACAGGTAATGACAGTTCAGCATGCTGTACCTCATCAATTGCCTGGATACCAAAGGCAAATTCTAAAAGGTCACACCAGAGTTATGTTGAAATTCTCAGTTAAGAGTTTAACCTAGTCATGCTGATTCACGTTGGAAGGTGTTCTCATTAGGACAGCTTTCACATTGGAAACAATGGCTGGATCCCCATCAGTAAGTACTTCACTTCTCTAGTCCAGGGTGGGCAGAGGTGGAGGAGGAGTGCCTTCAACCCAGCCTAGTTCCTTCTCTCTGCCCTTCTAGTGCCCCAGTGAGTTGATCAAAAAGCAGCAATAATGTGGGACGTGAGAAGGTCATGGCCCTCCCTTGAAGTCCTGAGGGAGCAGACTAGGGAGGAGCAGGGCTGTGGCTGGAAATTGAGAATCCTAGTGATCCAACAGCATTTCCAAACACTTCCTTAATAACATGTCATCTACATTTCCTATCACAATATGCTTTAAATGGTTCTGTTTATTCACATTCCCCTTCAAATGGAATTTTGCTTCCTCTAATTATTCCTATTAATTTTCCTTTACCTTGTTCTCTGTCACATGACTTGACCCTACGGTACTTTCTTACCCTGAGCCCCTTTCAGAGGACATCAGAGATCCCCATATCATTCTAGGAATATCCAAACTCTCTTACGGTTTTATTTATATGCCAAGTTTCATGGGCATGGGCATGGCAGGGAAAACAGGGCCTCTGGCCTTCTCCAAAGCACCCTTTCCTAAAAAGGATTCAAAATAAAGGTTTATATAGAGTAAAGCTCCAATGCAGCCAGTTGGTTAAAGAAGCCAAGAGAAGCCTTCCAAAGGTGTTTTCAACAGAGCCTAGCAGTCACTTTTGTCCTGTCTAGAACCAGAACTATTTAAAGATCATTACAGTAAAAGGGTAGAGAAAATTGCCAAGGGAAATTCTAAATGGAATGTGTCATAATATAATAACTTCCCTTCAACCTGACCATTAATGAATGGAATGAAACAGAGCTGAAGGCTGATGATGACATGTTTTTCACTGGTGTGATCATTTTCTCCATGATTATCTTTTCTACTCCCGGGTAGGACTAGAACAACTACCCCATCCCAATACCCTCCTCCCACCACCTAAGAATAAACTGTGACCTTTCCAACTCATGGTTGTATGAAAAACAAGGATTCATACTTAACTTGAAAGAGAGGGTTCAGGATATGAGAGCCAGCACTGTCCTCACGCTGCTTCTGGCTTTAATGCATTAGGGTCAATTTTCTGTTGGGAATTCCTGGAAAGGAGTCCACAGTGGTGTTCCACAACTTGCTTTGTGCTCCCAATGACAAGTTGTGGCCTAAGCATTCACAAGCTCTAGCTCTGCTTCTCATCTTGATGACCTGGCTTCTTGCTAACTCATCCATGCATGTGGCTGGCATTATCTGCAAGCTGGCATTGAAAAAAAGCATGGAATATGGCCTCCACTGATGGCTCAGAATAAGAGGATGCTCCTTCAGTTGTTGCTCAACACAACAGCTCAAATGGTCCACTTAAATGGGTCCTAGGAGCCTACTGATTCATAGGCTTTGTTTCTGTCTTACCTATCCAGGGCCTTCCTAAATGTCCTATTTCTCTCCTTCCCTTTATAGCAAAATTCTTAAGAGATTTGTCTGTACATACAATTTCCAGTTCTTCTCCTCTCTTTTTTTTTCTTGAACCAATTCCATCAGCCTTTCACTCCCACCCACTCCGCTAAGACTGCTTTAAAATCATTGCCAATAACTTCTACGTTATAAATCCAACAGTCAAATCACAGCCTTCAATTTACTTGACCTAGAAGCATCATTTGACACAAACCACCGTCTCATCCTTGAAGCTCTTTCTTTCTTTTCTTTTCTCTTCTTTTCTTTTGAGAGATGGAGAGCAAGTGGGGAGGGGCAGAGAGAGAGGAAGACAGAATCCCAAGCAGGCTCTGCACCATCAGTACAGAGCCCAATGTGGGGTTTGATCCCACGAACCATGAGATCATGACCCAAGCTGAAACCAAGAGTTAGATGCTTAACCAATTGAGACACCCAGGTGCCCCCCACTTGAAACTTTTTTTAAAAAATTTTTAAATGTTTATTTATTTGTGAGAGAGAGACAGAGTGTGAGTGGGGGAGGAGCAGAAAGAGAGGGAAACACAGAATCCAAAGCAGGCTCTAGTCTCTGAGCTGTCAGCACAGAGCCCGAAGCAGGGCCAGAACTCACAAATCAGGAGATCATGACCTGAGCCTGAGCTGAAGTCAGACGCTTACCGACTGAGCCACCCAGGCGCCCCTCTTGAAACTCTTTCTTAATTTGGCTTTCAGGAAACACACCTGCCCTGTTTTCTTCCTACCTTTCTGTATGTTCCATTTAGCCTCCTCTGCTATTTTCCTCCCAACATCTCCAACTTTCAAATGTTAGCATGCCACAGGGCTCATTCCTTATACCTCTTCAGTTTTCTATCTATACTCATTCATCCAGCCTCTTAACTCTGAGTACCATTTATATGCTGTGACTCTCAAATTCATACCTTCATAGCACCTCCCCCACCATCTCCTATTGGATGTCTGACAGGTCTCAATTTAACAAGTCCAAAGCTGAGCTCCTCATGTCCCTACTTCTCCCACATCTTCTCCATCTCAATTAACAGCAATTCATCCTGCCAATTAGATCACAAAACCTCAAACCAACCTTGGCTCTTCACTTTTTATTTTGCTCAATGGCCAGTCCATTGACAAATCCTATCAGATCTATCTTTAAGAAATATCCACAATTTATGCATCTCTCACCACTCCATTGTCCCCACCATGGCCCAGCCACCATCAACAGCTGGACTATTGAAATAGCTCCCCTGAATGGCATTCTGCTTCCAGTCTCATCCTCTTCCTTCCCCAGCTTCAGAGTGTTCTTATTAAAACCTAAGACAGATTCTACTCCTCTTCTCCAAATTGCACCTCAGAAAAAGCCTAAGTCCTTAGCATGACATCAGAGGCTCTTCTACCTCTTTCCTCTTCTCTGTTGCCTGACTTCTCTTGCTGCTCTGCCTCTTAATCACTCCCCTGGTACCATGCTGGTCTCCTTGTTGTTCCTCGCATGTTCCATTTCATTCTTGCTATGGAGAATTTTCTGGAATGCTCTTCCCCAGATACCTTATAATTCAACCTCTCACTCCCTTCAGGTCTTTTCTCAAATTTCTCCTTCTCAATAAGGCCTTCCATGGCTGGTCTACATATAATTGCACCTCCATACCCGACATCTCCTTTCTCTAATTTATTATTTTTTTCTATCACCATCTGGCATGGTTTGTTTATGTCACTTATTTATTACCTGTCTCTCTCACTAGACAGCAAGATCTATAAGATGAGGTATTTTTGTCTTTTCTGTTCACGGTTGTATCTCTAATGCTTAAAACAGTGCTGCATATAACCAGTGCTCAATAAATATTTGCTGAAAGAAAGAGTAAATGAGTGAATGTCCATTCTGCTGGTACCAAATATATGTCAGACATAGGTCCACTTCTGATACATTTCAAGGTTTAATACCAGATGCAAAACTGAGGGCAAAAGGAGAATTCACAATAACCATCAGAGATTGTCTCTCAGATGAAAGACCCTTTGAAGGTAGGAATCTTTATTTCAGCAGGTAGAAGAACCTAGTCTAACTAAAGATGGAGCTACTATTGCAGAGTATGATCTGTTACAGGTATCATCACAGTCATTCATATCCTTAATCAATGCTTTCCCTTGAAAGGTTTTGCTTCCATTTTTCTGAAACTGTACCTAAATGGCTTTGAATTTTGCTCTGCAAAAGAAGGAGACACACTTGAAGGTCAGAATCACGGCATATTAAAATGGAAGAGAGTATACCAAAATACACAGGACGATAGGTGGCTTAATCTTGTCTATTTTCCTGTATGGCTGTGTTTTTTGTTTGTCTCTTATTCTTCTCTAGGTGTCTCAGATATTGTCAGGTTGCTGAAGCTAAAGACCCCCACTTTGATCAGATCTCTCATATCAGAACAGTAAGAACTCACCCAGGCATTGTGGTTTTTTTCCTGATGTGAATGTTAAAACTAACAAAAGCACTTCTTATTAATAGTATAGTAGGTAAAGTAAGTATGTAATGTGTCACACTTCTGACTACATTGTGCAAGAATTCCTGCCAGCTATAATCATTTTTAGAATGTAATACCCTCAAAAAAGATTTTCAATTGTCTCTAGAAATGTACCAACCAAAATAATAGCAGCAGGCCTGTCTTCTTGGCCCCTTAAACTAAGGAAAAGAGATAGGAGAAAACAGACAGAAAAATACAATTTGTGCCACCAGGCTGTAAAAGCATATATTGTAGGGAAATATATGGCAGTTTGCCCCGTCATTTTGATTTCCACTAAAATTCTTAACAAACAAGTAGCCTTACCTAAAGATTGTCCCAGAAAAGTAATAGATTAAAGAATTAAAATAAATGCAGGAGGATGATTTCATACCCTTACAGCAACAGCCTTCCACCAGGTAATCAATGACAGCATATCCTAATGGATTTCATGCACTTTTTGAAATTTCCACAAAGAAATACTGAGTAGACAGCAAAAAAGGAAGGAGTGAAAGCATTTAATTATCACTATTCACTTTAGGGATGAAGGATATATGGTTCAGTTAACGACTTTTCAAGGAACAAATACAGAAAGGCCTTGATTGAGTAAATGAGTCACTCTGAAGCTCTTTGCAGCCCCACTGGTGGAGACAGGAATGTGGGAGCCAGGGATCACTGCCCCCTAATTGCCCTACTGGAAGCCCTGCCACAGCCACCAGCCACCAGTGGCTTCCAGGCCCCAGGGACTCACTCATGAAGCCTGGGGTCTTGCACTCCTTCCTGCAGCAGGGGAGTGTGGACATGGGCTAGGTCAGCTGGAGGGGGCAGCTGACCAGGATAGAGATTTAGGAGGCTCCTGAGCTCCCCTCCTTCCATGAACACACTGAATATACAGCTACATATGGAGGTGTTCCCTCTGAAAGACATCTGGAAACTAAGCCACTCCTACACCTGTGGCAAATGAGGAAAATACATACATGAAAATGGGTAGAAAAGGCTGAAACACAATCTTGCCATAACCCCCACACACACACACACACACACATACACACACAGCTACACACAGTTGGAAGGAAACCCCCAACTTCCAGCTTCTCCCTAAGAAGGGAAGAGTTTGGACAGGATATCTAGAGCCCCACTTTTAAGGCTCCTGCTACAGAAATGCACCCCTAAAATGTCTAGCTCTGACAGCCAACAGGGCTGACATCCATGAGAACCCACAGACTACATACACCAAACAAAGAAGCAGTAATTCCTGGGTTTGCAAGCCTTCACCACAGCCACCTCCCCTAGGCTCAGTGCAGAGGAAGCAGACAAAAACACCCATTTCCTATACTTTCCCTGAAAGGGGTTTATCTGCATACTTTAAAAGATGTTGCCTCAGGGCCAAGCTTCTAATTTAGCACACATCTAGTGGCCATCTTCTCCAGAGGGCAAGGAAGCTGGCAAACACCTCCCCTGCCTTCTCCCTCCAGCCTGCTCCAGTAATAAAACCAAGTCACTAGTATCTCCCTGGAAAGAGCTTGTATACAAGTCTGACATCCTAGCTTTTGTGGCTACAGCCCGAGGCACAGGTCCCCAGTCACCTGGCTCTGATACCAATGGTGTCCACATTCAGGAGTCCCACAGGACTATAGTGAACAAAGAAGCAGTTCTTAACAAGCACAGGAGCACTTTCGCAGCTATGCACTTGGTCCAGAAGAGAGGAAACAGGCAAAAACTGAAAGAGGACTTTCACTACGTCCATTTTGACCTCCAACTTTCTAATTAATTAAGTATTTCTTTCCAGCTTTTCTCTTAATTCAGGCAAAAGATCCTGGGGCAAAGCGTCCCCTGATGGAAACCGAAACTACCCCATTCTGCAATAAGGACTTCCCTGAGCCAGCAAGAGCCTGCTCCAAACCAATGATAACCTGACTCTACTGCCCACATTTGTCCTCCATTTTTCTTATATAAACCTGGAAGTATTTTCAGCACTTTGGAGACAGTCTTTGAGATGCTAGTCAGCTGTCTTCCTGATGATGGCCTCACTGATATAACTGCTTTCTTGTTTTACTATCACTCATTTCTCTGCCTTTGGATTTTGTCAGCTGCAAGTGGCCAAACCTGGTCTACTCAGGCCCCCCCAGAGCCAGGTGCTCTTACATCCCTGCGTCCCTGTTACAAAACTTCTATCTCCCAATTTCTCCCTGGGAGGGGATTAATTGCATACTTTCCCAGCTGCTGCCTAAGGATCTGGCTCCTAATCAGGCTACATGTAGGTGCTGATCACGATTTTTCCCTTGAGGACACAGGCAAGTCTTGACATGCCCTCAACTACTAGGAGCCTAAGAACAAAGAAGTTTGCTTTGACAATCATGAACGTTTGAGAGGCAACTAGGAGCTTAGTTGATCTCCCACCCAAGACCATTCACAACTGGGGTAGGTAGCTGTTTTATCTAATGCACAGAAACAAGCCCAGAGAGTCAAGAAAAATGAAGAAAAAGAATATGTTCCAAACTAATGAACAAGATGAATGTCCAAAAACAGATCTTAATGAAATGGAAATAAGAGATTTACCCAATAGAGAGTTCAAAACAATGGTCATGAACATTGGGGGCAGGCTCCATGACATTGGTCAGGGCAATGATTTTTTAGGATTTGATACCAAAAGCGAAGGCAACAAAGGCAAAATTAAATAAGTGGGACTACATCAAACTAAAAAGCTTCTGCACAGCAAAGGAAATCACCAACAAAAGGAAAAGGTAATCTATGGAATGGGAGAAAATATTTGCAAACCAAATATCTGATAAGGGGTTAATATCTAAAATATATAAGGAACCCATACAATTCAATGCCAAAAAGCAACCCAATTAAAAAGCGGGCAAAGGACCTGAATATATATTTTCCGAAGACATCCAAATGGCCAATAGGTACATGAAAATGTGCTCAACATCACTAATCATCAGGGAAATGCAAATCAAAACCTCAATGAGATACTGCCTTATCCCTGTTTGAATGTCTATTATCAAAAAAGACAAGAGATAACCAGTGTTGGTGAAGGTGTGGAGAAAAGGAAACACTTGCACACTCTTGGTGGAAATGTAAACTGGTACGGCCACTATGATAAATAGTATGGAGTTTCCTCAAAAAATTAAAAATAAAACTACCTATGATTCAGACTTCTCACTTCCAGATATATATCCAAAGGAAATGAAACCATTATCTTGAAGAGATATCTACATTCCCATGTTCACTGCAGCATTATTCACAATAGTCAAAATATAGAAAAAACCTAAGTGTCCATCACTTACATAGGTGCACACACACACACACACACACACACACACACTAAAATATTAGTTGTCCTTCAGAAGAAGGAAATCTTGGGGCACCTGGGTAGCTCAGTCGGTTAAGCATCCCAGTTCACTCTCAGGTCATGATCTTGTGGTTCATGAGTTTGAGCCCTGCTCAGGCTGTGTGCTGACAGCTCAGAGCCTGGAGTCTGCTTTGGATTCTGTGTCTCCTTCTCTCTCTGCTCCTCCCCCACTCACGCTCTGTCTCTCTGTCTGTCTCTCTCAAAAATAAATAAACATTAAAAAAGAAAGAAAGAAAGAAACAGAGTAGAAAAGTGGTTGCCAGGAGCTTGGTCTGGAGGAAACAGGGAGAAGCTGATAAAAGGTTATAAACTTTCAGTTATAAAAGGGATAAGGTCTGAGGATCTAACATATAACAAGATCAGTATAGTTGACAACATGTAGTGCATAATTAAAATTTGTAACAGAGTAGAACTTAAATGTTCTCACCAAAAAATAAATAAATAAAAAGGGAAATATCTGAGGTGACGAGTGTGTCAATTAACTTGATGGATGGAATCCGTTCACAATGTGTGTGTGTACACTAAATCATCATTTGGTACCTTTTAAATATATTATAATTGTATTTGTCAAGTATACCTCAATAAAGCTGAAAGAACAAGTAAAAAGCCTTCCTTGCAAGGGAGGATCAGGTGAAAGTGAAGGATCATGAACACCAAGACAGGTCAGAATAGCAGCATCCAGGAAATCCTAACAGAGCAAAAGCATTCCCTTTACCACATTTGCATCTCCATTTCTAGTCTTTCTTACAGCTCCTAATGTGCCCCATGAAACTGAACTGGTTAAGAACCTAAAATTTTTATAGTGCTATGGATATTCATTCTGAAACAACCTAACATCTCTGGAATATTTAGGGAGTCACCACAACAAGACCCGGGAGTTGGCAGCAGTTCTTAGCCAACAAAGAAGCTTTGTGTTGGCCAGTCAGCATGCAGTATGACTGGAGTTGGACAGTAACCTTCCACAGAATTGTATTTCCTTGCTCTGTGCTGGCTCATTAATCGCTCCAATCACATGAAGCACAATTCATGCCTATCACACAGAGTTAGGAATTGTCACAGGCGATTCTAGTCTGTCCTTATGAACACACACACAGAATGCTCTCTGCAGCCTCAGAAAACCAGCAGAGATGAAAGGATGCTATTGACCATGTGTTAGAAAAGAAGGTTCTTCAAAATAGTTCCAGACTACTTTCTGATGGCCCAAATGTTCACACAGTTTGGGAGAGCTGGAAACATTAATACTTTGAAAAGAATCTCAATTTGTAGGTGAAAGCAGGCAAAAACCTCTTTGACCTCGGCCACAGCAATTTCTTACTCAACACATCTCCAGTGGCAAGGGAAACAATAGCAAAAATGAACTACTGGGACCTCATCAAAATAAAAAGCTTATGCTCAGCAAAGGAAACAATCAGCAAAACTAAAAGGCAACCTATGGAATGGGAGAAGATATTTGCAAATGACATACCAGATAAAGGGGTAGGATCCAAAAGCTATAAAGAACTTATCAAACTCAACACGTAAAAAACAAATAATCCAATGAAGAAATGGGAAAAATACATGAATTGACACTTCTCCAAAGAAGACATCCAGATGGCCAGCCAACACATGAAAAAATGCTCAACATCACTCATCATCAGGGAAACACAAATCAAAACCACAATGAGATACTACCTCACACCTGTCAGAGTGGCTAAAATGAACAAATCAGGAGACTATAGATGCTGGTGAGGATGTGGAGAAATGGGAACCCTCTTGCACTGTTAGTGGGGAATGCAAACTGGTGCAGCCACTCTGGAAAACAGTATGGAGGCTCCTCAAAAAATTAAAAATAGAACTACCCTATGACCCAGCAATTGCACTACTAGATATTTATTCAAGGGATACAGGTATGCTGTTTCAAAGGGGCACGTGCACCCCAATGTTTATAGCAGCACTATGCACAATAGCCAAAGTATGGAGAGAGCCCAAATGTCCATCGATGGATGAATGGATAAAGATGTGATACACACACACACACACACACACACACACACATGCGCGCGCGCGCGCGCGCACACACACACACACACACACACACACACACACACACACTGGAGTATTATTAGGCAATCAAAAAGAATGAAATCTTGCCGTTTGCAACTACGTGGATGGAACTAGAGGGTATTATGCTAAGTGAAATTAGTCAGTTAGAGAAAGACAAATATCACATGACTTCACTCATATAAGGACTTTAAGACAAAACAGAGGAACATAAAGGAAGGGAAGCAAAAAGAATATAAACACAGGGAGGGGGACAAAACATAAAAGGCTCTTAAATATAGAGAACAAGCAGGGTTGCTGGAGGGGTTTCAGGAGTGGGCAGGATGGTCTAAATGCATAAGGGGCATTGAGGAATCTACTCCTGAAATTATTGTTGCACCATATGCTAACTAACTTGAATGTAAATTAAACAATAAATAAAATAAAATAAAATAAAATATAAAATAAAATAGAATAGAATCTCAGTTTGAGAATGACACTGATTCATGTTCCTCCATTAAGGGAATCTTTCAAGTTCTTTGTCCCTCATGTAATACCATCTCTGAGCAACCAGGCTGTTTGGAAGGGGGTGCTTTCTGGGGTTTGGGGGAACAGAGTTGTGTAAAAAGAATGTTCAGGAAAATTCATCACTGGGAACTTCACAAGTTAAGACAAATACATTATGTTTACAATGGGGAATTATATAAGACTTACATTTATGAGCCTTCAGTCCTTCAAAGGAAACTGGTCCAATCTCATAATATTCATATTCCCAGGTGTAATCAGAATTAGATGCAGATTGCTGGGATGTTCTGTTAGAAATTAACCTCTGGGCAGACATCTCTACCCTGCAAAAATGGAGAAAGGCAAGTGTAGAACCTGTTAATTCATCCTCAACTGCACAGTTACTCTCATTGCTCTTGACCTACATTCAAAAGTTCAGAAAGGGGGGCGCCTGGGTGGCTCAGTCGGTTGAGCCTCCGACTTCAGCTCAGGTCACGATCTCACGGTCCGTGAGTTCAAGCCCCGCATCGGGCTCTGGGCTGATGGCTCAGAGCCTGGAGCCTGCTTCTGATTCTGCTTCTCCCTCTCTCTCTGCCCCTCCCCCATTCATGCTCTGTCTCTCTCTGTCTCCAAAATAAATAAACGTTAAAAAAAAAAAAATTAAAAGTTCAGAAGGGAAAGGCCTCAGGGAGGTCCCATCCATGAGGTCAGGGAGAGGTCCTTACTGGCTGCCTATACTTCATACCAAATAGCCATTGTTTCCTTTTATCTCTACTAGATTGGAATGGATTTGAAATCAGACACCATGTCTTCTGTTGTTGTCTCCCAGAACTTAACTCAATGCCTGGCACATAACCAACTTTCAATAACTGATAATTTTTTTTAATGTTTATTTATTTTTGAGACAGAGACAGAGCATGAACGGGGGAGGGTCCGTGAGAGGGAGACACAGAATCTGAAACAGGCTCCAGGCTCTGAGCTGTCAGCACAGAGCCCGACGTGGGGCTCGAACTCACGGGCCGCGAGATCATGACCTGAGCCGAAGTCAGCCGCTCAAACGACTGAGCCACCCAGGCGCCCCTTTCAATAACTGATAAAAGAAGGAAGAGAAGGAAGGAGACAGTATACCAAAGTCTCCAAGCTTACAACTTCAGCCCCATCACCTACCTACACCTACATGAGTACACAAAGAACCTACAGAGAATAAATAAAATCAGTACCAGAAGTGAACTAGCACAGTATACATATACTGAGCACCTGCTATGCAAAAATAAAGACAAGCAACTAATGTCTAATGAAATTGGGGGTGGGGGAGGGGAGAAAAGAGAAGTGGTCAACCAAAAGTCCCATAATGGGAAAAGATCCTCAGTGGAAGCCCGAATCGTTCCTACTGCTTACTCCTGAAATTTGTCCTGTCCTCAGGATGTCCTGAGTGTCTTTGTGATGATTTTAGATTTAAAAACTCTGACTTCACTGAGACAAGAAGTTGCACTGTGCAGCATGGATGCCAAAATTGACAGGTCAACAGAGCCAGTATTCAATACTGAGCACCTACTGTGTACAAGACAGTACTCATTATGGGACGGGAGGAGATGTTTGAGATACAGACCCAGATCCCACAGACCTTGCTTTATATTGAAGAAATAATACAAAGTGACAAATAGCAGTAATATAAGGGAAAATTTGAATGAAAGATCAGCCAAAACTAAGATTCACTGAGAAGTTATAACCATAGGGTCTCACCTCCAAGATCTTTCTGATGTTCCCCTTCTCCTACCCACCTTGGGTCAATATCACCCACTGCTGCCTCTAGGACACAACCCCTAGAGAAGCTGAGGCAAAATCACCACCACCCCTCTGCCCCAAGGCATGAGTCTCATCTTTCCCTTTTCCTTTCTTCCTCATTCCCCGGTCCTGGACCCCATAGAAATAGACTCTCACCCCTCAGCATCATATTGTTCAAAGGATGGTGTGCTCTGATCCAGAGATACATGCCAGTATCAGAACTGAGTGCCCAGTCAAACAAATCATTCTTTCAAAGGCAGATGAGAATGTACCATTTCTCATTTGGGAAAGAAAGCTACACAAATTTTAAGAAAAGCTGACCTTTGGGGCGCCTGGGTGGCGCAGTCGGTTAAGCGTCCGACTTCAGCCAGGTCACGATCTCGCGGTCTGTGAGTTCGAGCCCCGCGTCGGGCTCTGGGCTGATGGCTCGGAGCCTGGAGCCTGTTTCCGATTCTGTGTCTCCCTCTCTCTCTGCCCCTCCCCCGTTCATGCTCTGTCTCTCTCTGTCCCAAAAATAAATAAAAAAAAAAAAAAAAAAAAAAGAAAAGCTGACCTTTAAGTAAGTATTCAGTAACCTTTCTAGCACCAGCACAAAAATAACATAAAACCATTACCACAGTATTATCTTTGGTCTTTGTATCGTTTGAACAAGAGATTATTTCTCTCAATAAATTTCCTCAGGAAATGAAAATTAGCATCTCAAACATAAGAAACACTATCCTCACTTATGAGTACTTCTTCCAGAGGAAAAGAATTGTGTGAGAGAGTAGCTCTTCAGTCCTAGGGTTCAGAGATAAATGGTAGATCGGATAAACATCATGTCCATTTCAGAATGTAGAGAGGGGCCCCCGGGTGGCTCAGTCGGTTGAGCGTCCAACTTCAGCTCAGGTCATGATCTCACAGCTCCTGAGTTCAAGCCCCGTTTTGGGCTCTGTGCTGACAGCTCAGAGCCTGGAGACTGCTTCGGATTCTGTGTCTCCCTCTCTCTCTGCCCCTAACCCACTTGCATTCTGTCTCTGTCTCTCTCAAAAATAAATCAACATTAAAAAAATATATATATTAAAAAAAAAAAAAAGAATGTGGAGAATTTCACACCATGCAGGAAATGACACTAGATTTGAAGCTGGGAGACCTGGGTCTTCATATTTGCTCCACCACCATTCTATATATTGCCCGGAAATGGTTCTGGCTACAGTCCCTAGAAGACACCATCATCACCCACCCGGTCCCCTTCTTGAGCTGCCTAACTGGTTTTTCTGCTTCTACTCTTACCCTTTGTGATCTACTCTTCACTTATCAGCCAGTAATCTTTGTAAAAAAACAAATAGCCCCTGTCACTCCTTTGCTTAATACTTTTAATGGCTTCCCATTGCCCTAAGGACAAAGCCCCAAATCCTTGAAAGTTCCTACAAGGTCATGACTCGGGTCTTGGTGTCCTCTTATCTTGCCTCATACCCTACCAAACTGTGCTTGTATTTCCTGCAGTTCCTCAAAGACTTCATGCTCTCTGTCCCTGCACACATGCTATTCCCTCTGGTAAGAATGTGCTTCATACCAGCCCATCCTAACTCATTCCTCCTTCCCTCCCTGCAAACTCTCATCTACACTGGAGTCAGCAAATCTGGCCCACCAACTGTTTTTGTACAGCCTCCAACTGAAGAATGTTTTTATATTTTTTAATGGTTGAAAATAATTTTCAAATAATATTTTGTGATGTAAGAAAATTCAAATTCAAATATCAGAGTCCCTAAATAAAGTTTTACTGGAACACAGCAGCCATCCTTGTTGCGTTTTATATTTTTTTAATGGTTTCTCTAGCATTACAACAGCAGAGCTGAGTAGTGGCAACAGACATAGCATGGCCCAAAAAGCCTAAAATATTTACTTTCTGCTATTTTATAGAAAAAGTTTTCTAACCCTCCTTTATAGCAATGGGGAAAAAAAAGATCTAAGCTTCAATTTTCCCATCAGGAATATGATGATGATAACAGTACCTACTTCATGCAGTTGCTGTAAAGATTATGATGAGGGAGCATGAGGCAGACAGAGGGGAAAAGCACAAGGTAACATTCCCCCCACCCCCACCCACCCACACACACACCACAGGTAGAATACGTGTGATATTCCTCGGACACTCCTGGCTACCCAAGAACAAAGGAAAGGCGTATAAGTGCTTACCATGGTGATATGGGAAACTAAAGCAAATGAAAAATTAAATTCCCTTACTGCCTACCGTCCATTGATAAGCCCTTGAGACTGCAGAGTGACCACCCTCTAGGAGCTCAGGTGCCTCAAGGATGACACTTTGCCAGGGGCAAAAAAGAACCTTAGCTTAACATTATCCCAAACTCCAGGATCCCATAAGCCAGCTTCCTTTATCTCAACTGCTCCCAAGATATATGCTGGCAATCATAACCCAAGCTTATGCACCAACCCCCATGTACATCTGAAGGGTCTCATGACTGAGGTTTTATTAAATGGTAATAAATGGTGTTTCCCTAGCAACCGCTAGCCCCTCAATGTCCTGGAAACCTTACTTCCAAAAATTCCTTAGAGACTTACTCTATCCCTGACCCCCTCCCAATCTGAGGGTATATAATGAGTTACCCAACAGGACCCCAGTACAGCTCTTCCTGTCCATGGGTCCTGTCCCCATGCTTTAATAAAGTCACATTTTTGCACCAAAGACGTCTTCAAGAATTCTTTCTTGGTCATCAGCTCCAGACCCCATGAACCCCCATCCCCCCAAAACTTCATCAGATTACATGTGATGTTGCATGAAGTATGGGTAGCCAGGACCCAGTTAAGATCAATACATAGCAGCCAGCACTATTATTATAAGCTAAGAAGTGCAAGTCTGAGATAGAAAAGCTAGACTTCTTCTTCAAGCATCACCAACTCCCCTGTCAGCCAATTCTTATCCAATTCACTATGTGGTTCATTGATCTGTGTGCCCTACACAAATGAACACGATTATAATAAAAATAACTCAAAAGGCATTCATTTAGATGCTTTAAAAGTTTTAATGAGAAATAGGGACATCATGGGATTCACGCTATTCCATCAAGTCAAAAATATGGTAATAACCTCTCCAATTTTTTAAGCAAAATAGTATGAAGTCTGGTTTGATCATCTCATTTTTATGGGAAATCAGGCATTATAGCCAATGTATTAAGCAGAGCAAAGAAAGGCAGTAGGCTTCATCTAGTGTCAAAATGGATAACAGAAAAATAGCAAAAGTACATAAAACAATGAAGGAAATAAAAGTGAGTGTTTTCCATCCTCTGTGTCAGCTGCTGTCCACATCTGCACAGCAGTGACCCCCATCTGTGGCTGCCCAGGCCCACAGGCCCAGCAGGTCTCCCTGCTACTCTCTCAAGTCAGAAAGAAGCATTACCACCACCCTCACAGGGCTGGCCAGGAACTAGCAAACAGGCTATATCTGTACAAAAAGGCAGATATCTAGAAATCTCAAGCCCTTACCCACCACAGAGAAAGAGTTTTCCCATTCCTTCTTTTCTCCCCCTTACACTATTCCTGTTCATCTAAAAGAACTATTTAGGGATGGATAGAGACCAAAGCATAATGAAAGTCACATGTGCAAAGATCCTGAAAGAGGAAAGGCCGTCCTTTAAGAGAGGAGTAGAGGGCTGAAAGACACCTGGAGACAAGAAGGAGTGAAAAGCAGAGCCAGCCTATCAGAGGTTCTCCAGGGAAGCAGAAAGACAAGCCGGACAACCTCTCCCAGAGCCGCCACCATTTTAGGCTTTAGATAAAAGGGGGCAGGGGTGAGGCTTCTGTTTTCACGAGCTATTTCATCTTGGTTCTTAAACTTCACAGTTAGATTTGGAGGACCGTGTCTCTGGCCTCTCCTCTCAAGCAGTCACCAAGCACCCTTGAAAAAGCCCAGAAGGCAACATTTTTCATCCACATCCCAAATTAATCAGCCTGGGCCACCAAATCCCCAAGGACATGAAAGAAACAGAAGACTGCAGTCTGGCAGTGTTTTGTATAATGTCCATTTTCAAAGCCTGGGGTTGCTTATCTGAGCTTTGCAGAAACACGAGCTGGCACCGTTTCCCCATTTGGGAAATGCCAAATGTCAGCCTCCAGAGTCTGATATTTTCACATGGTGAGGAACCCAGTGTCTGGGCCCTAACACCCCGTGTGGAAGACAGCACCGCGGCGAGCTCACAGGGGAGCTGACAAGCAGGCAGCTGCTGTCTCCGGAACATAGCAAACACAGCTGCCTTCGGTGCCTCTGCTGCTCCTGACAACCCCCTCCCCAAATTCCCTGAATGTCAGATTTCTTCATAATATTAGCATCACCAGAAACAACTTCTTGAGAGGAAATGAATCCTAAGCGAGCTTCCTGGGGCAGCAGGGAGACCAATTGCTCTTTTGAGCAGCTGAAAGCACTCCTGCCAATAACAGCAACCGTGACGAATTGTGAGGGCACCTCAAAACCACACCTGAAAAGGAAGTTACCTTTTCCAGGTGCACACGTGGTAGTTGAGGCCAATTCATAGCATTGGAGGAGGGAGAAAGATCTCAAACCCAAACACAGACAGAATGATTAGCAGGCGTCAGACACTCTCACAGCCGTGTCAACATCACCCCTTCTCCCATACACATTCCCAACACTTTCATCCCTTCTTCCAATTATCTCATCTTTCCTCCTCCAACCCAGCTTCCCACACCACTCCTGGGCACACTCTGTCCTTCGTAAAGACAGGTCAAGCAATTCTCTCCACCTCTTTCAAATTGGGAAGATGCATGTGGACATGGACCTTTCTATGGAGTGAATAAAGGCTCTTCACTGATACCTTTGCAGGGCCATGATGGGTTCACATGCCCATGGGGGCTGTTTCCTTGAAGTTGGACCTTGATTTCCATATTAAGGTGTAAACATCAACAGATGTGTTTTTCAAGTAACCACCAACTCAGCCACAGGACTGGAACATTAAGGAAAGATCCAAAAGATGCTTATAAACCCTAAAAAATGAGCATGCATGTGCACACACACACACACACACACACCTGACAGCATGGCCAGAAAGTCACTCCAAGAAGCTGCTGGCCAATGTCATAGATCCAAAGCCCCACAGTAACCAGCATGTGTGGAGGAAGACCTAACAACCCATTCAGATCTGAGATCAAAATTTCCAACTGCAGCCACACTATCTTCTTTCCCGTCAACCCCCAAACTCCAGTAGTGGGCATGTCACCCAGGATGCCAATCTCCATTCCGGTCTGGGCCATAAATTTCTCATTAGTTATGTGTTCTTATCTCTTTCTTTCTTCTATTCCTAGGAACAACCGTCCCCAGCGAAACACAGAGAAGTCACTCTCTTCACCCATCACCCTTTCTCTCTCCAAGCAAAGGCATTTGAGAAACCAAAGGTAAAGCCTGGCTAGGCCGATTCTGGTGGCTGGCGAGCCTCAGGTCAGAACTTATGAATCACAGCTTTAGAAGCTTAATTCCCTTATTGCACAGAGATGTGAGTAGGCCCCCAAGTCAAGACTAATGGTGCACCCACCTTGCCCACACCTGAGTGGGTAGGATCACACAGAGATCAGATGAGAGTCTACAAAGTTATGAGTCAGGCTCATGATAGACCAGAGTCCCTGGGTATTCCTAAAGCACTTCTAAAAGCAACATATCCCAGCAAGAAATTATGCCTTAACTTCCAAAATCAGAGTCTCTGTAGTCTCCTCCCAGGACAGTGCTTTAAAAAAATGCAGACATGGTCTTGTTCTCCAGTTTACTTTTCCTTTTTATAGATTCTGTGTAACCCACTACCTTCTACTTGTACTCATCACTTTAAATCTCAAGTTTGCAGATTTCTTTTCTGTGAATCCATTTTAAGTAAGCAACTTCTTTCACATGGTGTGGATTTTTATTTCTTCCAATTAAAGAGATCTTGCTTCTGGGACCTTGAAGTATTCTCTTCCTGCTATCTTTTGACTTGAGTGTGCATCTTACTTTTGAAGTCTGAATCTAGCCACTCAGTTCAGCCTAGAGATATCACACACACACACACACACACACACACACACACACACACGCACACACCTCTTTCCTTCTGAAATGGACATATTCCCAAATTTCTCTACATTATCAAGTTTTATGCAGTTCTTGGGTATTTCCTAGAAAGTACTCAGCTACCCATCAGACCTCAAAAATGTGGTGACTGACAGCTGGCAGAGAAATTCTGGGTGCATCTTCTTCCTGTCTATCCCCATGTCTCTGCTGCACAGCAGTAACTTGTTTCCAGGAGCAAAACATGGAGCAGGTTTCTCAAGCCTGGGGTCTACCTCGGTCTTAAAATCAGAATCAATGC
This sequence comes from Panthera tigris, assembly GCF_018350195.1. Taxonomy (NCBI): domain Eukaryota; kingdom Metazoa; phylum Chordata; class Mammalia; order Carnivora; family Felidae; genus Panthera; species Panthera tigris. The sequence continues at coordinate 75,132,181 of NC_056664.1, read as the reverse complement.
CAATAGAAGAACAACTTCCAAAACCAGAAACAGGACTTAAGATTTTGTGCAGATAAACTTCAGCCAACACCTGAAATGGAGAGATGCTTCATTAACAAGTGGGCATCCCTTTTCCACCAGCTGGTGCCTCAGGGAGGACAGTGGTTTGGATTCCTAAATCCACCTCCTCCCCTTAATGCTCTGGGAAGCCACATAATAGTAAATAGACTAGAAAGTAATTTTTAAAGTTAGCATTTCCTGACTCTGTCAGTCTCCCTAGTTCAATCCAGCAAATGCTTACTGCATGACTACTAGGTACTAGGACACAATGACTATCCCTGAGCCCTTTGGAGAATCTTTGGAGATGGTGATAGATCTTTGCATTGCACCACAGCACAGACTATGATAGGACTGCATGGACCAGTCCTCCAGTGCCCTCCTCTTCCCTCTGGTCTCTTTTCCATAAGCACCAACAGGGCAGGGCCTCCTCTGCTTTGCTCACTGTTGTATTTCCAGCAACCCCCACAAGGCCTCGCTCATAGCAGAAATGCAATACTTGTTGAATTAGTTTCTCCTATGGTGGAGACGCCCCCAAATTATCTTTCATTCTCTTAGTCGACCCTGAACTTGAGAGCAGAGTTCTCCCATCCTAACAGAAACTTTGGCTGGACATCGAGAAGAGAAACATACCCACACAGGGGAAAACACACTCCAGAGAGAAGCCATGAAGCCTCCATCTGGAAAGGATTTCCAGAGAAGAGACGAGTCATAGCTCTGAGGTAGGTGTGGGGGCGGCAGGCACACTGCTCCCAGCAACCAGGCTTCAGCCCCAGCTCTGAAGATTTAGGAAGCTAGGTTTTCACAATCCTCCAGGGCTGAGAAAGGTAATGAACTGGGACACACTAACCAAGTGGAGGAGAATGATTTATAACCATGGCATCAATTCGGTGAATTACAATAAGGAATAAAATGGCCAAGCAGAGCAGAGAACATGCTTTACGTGGTCTGGGAAACAAACTTTAAGACCCAAAGATTAATTGATACTGTGGAATAGAGCAAAGGAGTTATGTAACATAATAAAACAGGGCTCTACTCTACCCCACTACACAAGTGCCAGGGTGCCGTGCTATTTGTTCTATATCCCAACACGGACGTCCTACTGTAGCCACAAATGAGGCCACTTCCATGGTGGGCTGGGGTCCCCACCACAGAAATGCCATACGTTTAACTCCTACCTCTTTCTGGACTTCACTTTCCTTGGTCTGGACTTCAAGAAATTCTAGGCATATTGAACAAAACAGTGGAATCCCAAGTTGACCACTCTGTTATAGTTAAGGTTTTCTGGGTCCCCAATACTATTTTTGCTCTATTCCTAACCCTTCGGAAAAAGTATGTTTTTTATTTGTTATTTGTTTTTTTTTTTTTAAGTTGATTTATTTTTGAGAGAGAAAGAGAGAGCAAGAGCAGGGGAGGGGCGGAGAGAGAGTCCCAAGCAGGCTCTGTACTGTCAGCATGGAGCCCAAAGCGGGGCTCGAACTCACTAACCATGAGATCATGATGTGAGCCAAAACCAAGAGTCTGACACTTAACCGACTGAGCTACCCAGGTGCTCCCAGAAAAAGTATGTTTAAAAGTACTAGAGTCAAATCAAAAAACCAACTATCACAAAGCAGTATTTCACAATGAGTTTTCGCTTCACACCCATTAGGATAGCTGTTATAAAACAAAAACAGAAACAAAACCAGAAAATAACCAGTGTTAGCAAGGATAGAGAGAACCTGGAACACTTGTGCGTTGCTGATGGAAAGGTAAAATGGTGCCGCTCTTAGCTCCTCAAAAATTTACACGTGGAATACTTTATAATCCCTCAATTTCAGCTCTGGAATTATACCCCAAAGAGTCAAAAGCAGAGACTCCAACAGCTATTTGTACACCAGTGTCCTCAACAGCATTATTCACAATAACTATAAGTGGGGGGGGGGGGGGGGGGGCAGTACAAATGCAGACTGGCAGTTGAATGAATAAACAAAACACAGTATATCCATGCAATGGGTATTATTCAGCCTTAAAAAGAAATTCTGACATATGTGACAACATGGATGAGCCTTGAAGACATTATGCTAATGAAATAAGCCAGACACATGAGGACAAATACTGCAGGATTCCCTTTACGCGAGGAACATAGAGTACTCAATTCACAGAGGCGGAAAGTAGAATGGTGATTGCTGAGGTCTGGGAGAAGCAGGAATGGGAAGTTATCATTTAGTGGATACAGAGTTTCAGTTTGGGATGATGAAAATGTTCCGGAGGCAGATAGTGGTGATGGTTACACAACAATGTGAATTTTATGTTATACATATTTTGCCAAAACTTTTAAAAGTTCTAAAAAATTTTTTCTAATAAGAAAATAATAAAAATCAGCACTTCCCAACCAATGTCCTTGGGGAAAGTGTAATTGAGAGCTCCTGAAGCAAAAGACCACCCTGGGGGACATCCAGGCATCCCTCCCAGTGTGGGTCCTTCTGCAATGGCCAGCTTTCAAGGATTCAGCTTTGTTCTTTTCCAGAGCCCTTGTGGTGAGCCCTTTCCATGCAAAAGGAATATTCTATCCAGGATGTGAGGAATCTTCCTCCTGCATACCAGAGAGAGCCTTCGGTGGGGGCGGGGGGGGGGGGGGGGGGGGGGGAGGGGAATACTGGTGCAGCCCTGGCTTGGGTCCCCTTACCTCCACCAGTCCTGGAGACACACTGATTGCTTCACAAGCTCTCCTTTTGACCAGCTTCACCTTCTGTTGTCCCTGTCATTAGCCAACCTCATTTCAGCAGAAGTCCATTACAAGTTACTATTCCCAAGCTTCCAGAGCCTTCTTGTGGATTGCATTTAAAGTCACAGAGAGGAAACACCATAATCTTCTAAAACGGGCTCCAGTCTCTGGGGAATGTTTTCTGGAGACCAGCTAGAATTTATGGATCTGCAAGACAGGACTGCCAATATTTTTATTTTGCCAAATAAGGACATTTTTTGAAAACGACTATTATTAATAATTATCATTCCATAAGCAAAAAGTCATTTTAAGCACCTTCCAAGTGACAAAGAGATAATCTCACAGTAAAGGCAGTCCTCTGCAAGAAAGGAAAGCTGACAGTGACATCAACATGTTCATAGGAGGCAGATACTTTTACGTGGGTCTGCATTACACTGTCTCGGTCCATTGCATTCGCATGAAAGCTCCCCGAAATGGCTTAGACATCCATCCTCTCTGAAAGCAAAGGAAAGGACTCAGAGGGATGTGGTGAGATTTTCTTCTACAGAATCTATGATTCTGTAACTTAATAAAATATCACATCACGAACTCAATGATGTGTGTCTATTTGTAAAAATTGTGTGTGTGTACACGTGTGTGTGTGTGTGTGTGTGTGTGTGTGTGTGTGTACAGTGCAGTATGGATATAGTACTGTCACAGGCTGAACTGTGTCCCCCTAAAATTTGTATGTTGTAGCCCTAACCACCCCGAAACCTTAGAATGTGGCTACATTTGAAGACAGGGCCTTTACAAAAGGAACGAAGTTAAAATGAGGCCCTTAGGGTGAGCCCTAATCCAATCTGGTGTTCTTACAAAAAGTAATAAGGACACAGGGAGGGATGCCAGGGCCACTTGTGCACATAGGGACAGCGAGAGGATGGCCACCTACAAACCAGAGAGAGAGAGGCCTGGAACACATCCTTCCTTCAGCCCTCAGAGGAAACCAGCCCCTGATGACACCTTGATCTTGGACTTCAAGTCTCCAGAACTGTGAGGAAATAAATTTCTATTGTTTTAGCCACTCAATCTTTGATATTTTGTTATGAGAGCCCTAGCAAACTAATACAGTTTTGATTATTTAAACTGTCATAGGGGCGCCTGGGTGGCTGAGTCAGTTAAGCGTCTGACTTCAACTCAGGTCATGATCTCATGGTTCGTGGGTTTGAACCCCACACTGGGCTCTGCACTGACAGCTTGGAGTCTGCTTCAGATCCTCTCTTTACCTCTTTCTCTACCCCTCCCCTGCTCTCATGCTGCCTCTCAAAAATAAATAAACATTAAAAAAACATAAATAAAAATGAAAAATAGATAAATAATAAACTGTCCTAGAAAGCCCATGAAAATTGACTTACTAAACCAACCACTTTTACTGTAACTAAACAACAAAAAATTTCTGGAAAGAAAACCCTTTTTGAAATGTCATTAACCTACCCCACTATATGCCATCTTCAACAATTTGTGACGTTCTCATCAACATGTCCTTCAAGAAGAACATGTTAAAATGAATATGGGTCCATTCAGCCCAACGAGGATATTTTAAACACTATGAGTTCCATTATGAAAGATTTTGTGGGGTTTCAAAAGTCAAGGCCTATGCCCTGAAAGAATTCAGGCTTCTATTTGAAACCAAACTCTCCTCTGTTAAATATCACCCCTTCAAATACACACACAGAGACGTTAAGGTGCAATGCAAAAGCCTGATGACACAGGCAGACAATACATGAATAGGATTATCATGAAAGAGAGGCTCATTACAGCAAGGGGCCAGGTGGGGGAGGGCTCAAAGACAGTCCTCTGAGCTTTGCCTACTCTATTCCACCTGCCAGCCTGGACTGCCATCTACCCCCTACTCTGGATTCCTGCCAACCTTTGAGAATAATGCTCAGTCCCCCCCACCAGAGTCCTGCCCAAGCCCATGAGGATTGTCTCCCTTCATTCAAATCCTGTCATGTGGATTACCTGACTCTCTCACTTTAATAATGAGTATATAAGTCAGATTCCCTCAGGATAAGACTTTGCCTCTCCCTGAACTCTCATGCTGATTTATAGAGTTGTTATTATAAAACATCATGGCCAGGTGAATTACCATTTTAACAATACTAGGGAAACAACCACCCTTTCCATTTTAATTAGTGGAGTCTGTGAAACATTCACCATAATAGGGCTAAGGAGAATGAGACTGGCCATATCTTAAATCACTTTGAGGACGATCTGGCAAATGAGCCTACTTTGTATTTACTGCTCATGCTATCTGTCTCCAAACAGCACACACTGTTCTTTACAGCCCTGAGCTGAATCATTCTTTTGACAAATAAGCCAAAAGGAGAAGGACCAGGTATTCCAATCTCTGTTCCACGGAAAAGGAAATTTAAACCAAAGCAGTGGTTTATTTAAGAGCTCCAGACCGAACCATAGGAAGGCTACACTTTCTCATGATCATCATATCCTCCTTTGTCTGGGATTCTTAAACTAAGGTGTATGTCTTTGTCTTTTCTAGTTTTTCCACCTACCATACCCACTGCCAACCTAGTACAGTCCCTAATTACAAGCAGACAGAGTCTGGCAGAGCAAGGCCAGCCAGGCTCCAGGCTCCCCCGGGCCTTCTCAACTGCAAGGAAGGACTGGCCAGAAGACAGCCAGACAGAGCCTTGCACAGCAACAGTCAGAAATGCCAGTTCCTTGCTCTGCCTGCCGAGGACTGGGGATATCAGCCCCCCAAGTCTCAGGACATACCTGGCTCATCCTCCCGGTTCAATGTTCCTACATCCAAGTCTGGAGTACATGTAAGTAACATCAAGCAAACAGACCGTTACTCTTTACTGTTTCAACCTAAGCATATATAATCCATACTCTGAGCTGGTGCAGCTGTGGGACCTGATCAAATGTCAATCCTATTTTTCTCTTCCAGTGCCCCTTAAAATGCATTCAAAAGAATGCATTTAAAAGACTTAGAAGGTTATATTTTCAAATTAAATAAGTACAGATATGTTATAGAGTAAACTGCAAATATCAAATGAATGTTCAAGAGAAATACATATTTGCTTCTGGTGGCCTTGGCCTATGCTTCAGACTCCCAGAAACATGGGTTAACTATCCTCTCCTACTGAGGTAATTTAATGGAGACTTTAGAGGAGCACTGGTTGGAATATATGTCGGTTTACATGATACAGCATCCCGATCTTCAGATTCACCTGTTGCTTTGTTTTTTTTTTTTCTTCCACACAAGAGAATTATATTGGGGGGGGTATCTACACAAATATTCATAGAAATACAGGTGCTGTTTACACCCACATATCCTCACTTATCTCTAATTTTTCTTTCTTGATCAACTAGGCAACTATAGAGCTACCTGTAGGAAGCAGCCCCCTCAGCCTGCCCCACCTCTGCCTTTAATTGTTGTTTTTGCTGTTACCAAGGACATGAAGAAAACAAAGGCACCTTTGAGGAGAGTGATTATTTGAAGCTTATAAATTATTTTCACTTGAAGGGTTACAAAATTTACTAATGTTCTCCAGTCAGGTGAAAATCGCATAGATCTTGGTAACAGAGGCACAAGCAACAATTCAACTCAGACTTTAACTAAAATCCATAATTTTAGTATTTCATAAAAAGATGCTCAACTTCTGGTTTTTTACTTCACATCTCAGCAACACCATAATGGATTGAAGAATCATGTTTGCAAGGAAGGAGAAGCAAAAATGCATACTTTCCCCTCTTTCTAATAGGACTAAGCAGTTCTTATTCTCTAGTCAAGAAGAAAAATCACTTTGCACCCTGACATAAGCTAAAAATAACATGACCATCCTGTCTGAAAGTTGGTCCCCCAGATAACAAAACCTTGAATATGTCCCATAAGCCTGGGCTCCCTAAGGGAAACCATTTCTTTCTCCTGATTGTTTGTTATGGGGTGTCTGAAGATAAGTCATAACTGTGGGGAATACAGTAATCATGTGCGAAAGTTGCTTTCAACCATGAACAAAAGATTAATGGACACTTGAGAACTCTGAAAATCTTATGGGGTATTTTCTTTCAAGTATTCATTGTATTTTTATTTGATGAGTCAATCTTCTGAAGCCTAACACCCCTGCACTCTGGGCAAGTAAATATTTTCTTTCCTTTTCTAAACGCTCCTACCTCCAAGTCTGGAGTACATGTAACATCAAGCGAATAGACCGTTACTCTTTACTGTTTCGACCTAAGCATATATAATCCATACTTTGAGCTGGTGCAGCTGTGGGACCTGATCAAACGTCAATTTTATTTTTCTCTTCTGTTGCCCCTTAAAATGCATTCAGTGGATTCATCCTCCCTGTCTTCAGATGAACACTTGAGTAGATCCTTGGGTAGACGTTTCTGCTCAAGCAACCACTTCAAAGTCCCAAAAGAATTCAAGTTTGCAGTCTGGAAATAAAAGAAACTCCAACCTGGTTATAACATTAAATCTCCTTCCCTATGCCAGCTAGGTCCCGCTGCCCGCTAGTCTCTGCAGGGATTGGGGGAATATTGATCTCTTTTCTTATTCTCCCCTTTATGTGCAACTGCTTGTCAGTTTATCACCCTGCCAAAATCAAAGTAGGGGCCGGGACTATATGGCCCCTCTGTTTATGGGTACTTTAATGATACTCACTTTCCTTCAGCTGACTGCTCACTCTTCCTTAGTCTCTGGATTTCTGGAAACTCTAGCTGCTGGGGTGCCCTCACTCCTGGGCTGAATTTAGAGTGGCTCCAGGTCAGCCCTCTTTCCTACATGGTCCCACTTGGTCCCACAGGAAGGTCTATGATATCTTTTGCCCTAACAAACTCTGCGAAGGCAGGTGATCCTACTGCCCAGGCCACCACATGAGCCCCAAATGCAAGAAACACCTGTACAGTTCTTGTTGTACAAGAAACTAGTGTTTCTTCAAAAGTCCCCCTTGCTGGATTTGGGATGAAGGAAATGATCTTTCTGAATAAATCTCTTTAATAAAGCCTCCTCTCATAATCCTCATATTCTTGAAGCAGCCAGTGGGGTATGTTATGCAAAAGTTCTCAAATATATACACTAAAATTTCTACTTGGTGGTCTAGCACTGTCTTTTGGAATTTCACATAATTTGAATGTGTGGCTCAGTCAAAACTTTACTTCAGTACCCTACTTACATACCCATACACACAAATGCATAGACTATAATTTCCAATTATTTTTAAAGTTTATTTACTTTTATGTATCTAGTAAAGTTGAGGAATTTGAGCATTGAAAGGGGCAGAGACATGGAAGTCAATACTCTCTCACTGGGGGGGAATACTCTCTCAGTCCTGACAGAAAATCACCTAAAATTGGCTTGATCTGATACTGAGAACAAACCTACTTCCTCTTCTCCAGATATCTGAGGACTGGTCTCATAACTGGCCAAGGCTCCTCTCTGCCAGGCTACATACTTATTGTTCCTCACATGGCCTAGTCTTCAGATCCTCATCATCTAGGTCACTTTGCTCTGGATGCTGCAAAGTTAGTTTCTGTCCTCCATTAAGGGGCCACCAGAAGGGGATGCTGTGTGGAGGGAGCCTAGGCTCCCATGATCCAGTCATCACAGGTTTGAGGTAGATGGTAGTAGTTAAGGGCCCAGGTTCTAATCCCAGCTCTACTGTTTACTGGCTATGTAATCTTAAACAAATTATTTAATCTTTCTGTGCTTCAGCCTTCTCATCTGTTACCGGAGAATGGTGATAATTATATTCCCTACTTCATGAAGTTGTTACAGGGATTGAGATAAAATTGTGAAACACTCATAATTATGCCTGGCACATAATAAGCTCCACACAAATGTCTGTTTAAAAAAAAAAAAGACCTGTCATTGTCATTGCAACCCAAGTTTGCGACTGAGTAGCTACTTTACATTATGGTCCTTTCAGGGCTTGGTGAGCCACTGAAATCCTTGGGTTTTTTTTTCTTTTACGTGAATTATGAATTGCTACTCACTGGGGTCACTCCATCTTTTACTTTTTATTTTTTTATTTATTTTTTTTTTTTTTAATTTTTTTTTTCAACGTTTTTTATTTATTTTTGGGACAGAGAGAGACAGAGCATGAACGGGGAAGGGGCACAGAGAGAGGGAGACACAGAATCGGAAACAGGCTCCAGGCTCCGAGCCATCAGCCCAGAGCCTGACGCGGGGCTCGAACTCACGGTCCGCGAGATCGTGACCTGGCTGAAGTCGGACGCTTAACCGACTGCGCCACCCAGGCGCCCCCATCTTTTACTTTTTAAATTGACTGTGAACCTAAATGCAGGACTAGGCCTTCAGCCTTCTAGTATTATTATCTCTTGCCCAGATATAAAATGTGTCTCAAGGAGTATCCTGCCAGATTTTTACTTGCCACATCTCTGATAAATGTCTCCTCTATGCTTTCTCCTGATAAATAATACCAAGGAGTTGCAGGGACAGGGAGAGAGCCTTGTTGTACATCCTCTATTCCCTTACTTTATCCTTAGGGATAGTATGAGACTTTGCAAAATGCTTCTGCAAAGGCAGGACACTCTTTGGGCCATCTGTAATGAGGAGCAGGGACCAGTGACTAAATTATTTGTATGTCTCTAGCTTTGGGAAGCCCCATTTGTAAAATGTAAATAGCAACATCCACCTAGCTGTGAGAAGTAAAGGAGATTGTGCCCAAAAGTGGGCACTAGGGCACTAGGAAGCAGCTTGCCAAGTCACTGCCATACCGAAAACATTAAAAGGTCAAAAATAAACATTCTCTAGAAGAAATAGCATATTGGGCCACAAAATCAGTCTCAAGAAATACAAGAAGATCCAAGTCATATCATGTACCTGTTCTGACCACAACACTATGAAACTAGAAGTCAACCACAGAAAAAAATCTAGAAAGACCAGAAAGACATGGAGGTTATATAACATTCTACTAAACAATGAATGAGTCAACCAGGAAATAAAAGAAGAAATAAAAAGATATATGGAAACAAATGAAAATGAACATAATGGTCCAAAATATTTGGACTTCAGCAAAAGTGGTCCTAAGAGGGAAGTATATAGCAATACAGGCCTACCTTATGAGCAAGAAAAATCTCAAGTAAAAACCTAACCTTACACCTACAGGAGCTAGAAAATGAACAACAAGTGAAGCCTAAAGCCAGCTGAAGGAAGGAAATAATAAAGGTTAGACCAGAAATAAATGATATAGAGACAAAACAAAAACAAAAACAATAGAACATTAGAACAAATCAATTAAACCAGAAACTGGTTCTTTGAAAAAAATCAACAAAATTGATAAACCTCTATCCAGACTTACCTAGAAAAAGTGAAAAGAACTCAGATAAATAAAATCACAAATTAGAGAGAAGAAATAACATCCAACACCACAGAAATACAAACAATTATAGGAGAATACTATGAAAACTATATGCCAACAAATTGGACAACCTAGAGGAAATGCACAATTTCCTAAAAGCATATAACTACCAAAACTGAAACAGGAAGAAATAGAAAATTTGAACAGACTGATACCTAGCAAAGAAATCAAATCAGTAATCAAAAAACTCCCAACAACAGCAGTCCAGGACCAGATGGTTTTACAGGTGAATTCTACCCAACATTTAAAAAAGAGTTAATACTTATTATTCTCTGGGAATGCAAGCTGGTGCAGCCACTCTGGAAAACAGTATGGAGGTTCCTCAAAAAACTAAAAATAAAACTACCCTACAACCTGGCAATTGCACTACTAGGCATTTATCCAAGGGATACAGGTGTGCTGTTTCGAAGGGACACATGCACCCCCATGTTTATAGCAGCACTATCAACAATAGCCAAAGTATGGAAAGAGACCGAATGTCCATCGATGGATGAATGGATAAAGAAGATGTGGTATACATATACAATAGAGTATTACTCAGCAGTCAAAAAGAATGAAATCTTGCCATTTGCAACTACGTGGATGGAACTGGAGGGTATTATGCTAAGTGAAATTAGTCAGAGAAAGACAAATAACATATGACTTCACTGACATGAGGACTTTAAGAGACAAAACAGATGAACATAAGGGAAGGGAAACAAAAACAATATAAAAACAGGGAGGGGGACAAAACAGAAGAGACTCATAAATATGGAGAGCAAACTGAGGGTTATGGGAGGGATTGTGGGGGGGGGATGGGCTAAATGGGTAAGGGCACTAAGGAATCTACTCCTGAAATCATTTTTGTACTATATGCTAACTAATTTGGATGTAAATTTAAAAAAAATAAAAAGTAAAACAAGTTTAAATAAATAAATAAATAAATAAATAAAATACTTATTCTTCTCAAACTATTCCATAAAATAGAAAAGGAAGGAAAACCTCCAAAATCATTTTATGAAGTGAACATTACCCTGATGCCAAAACCTGAGAAAGAAAGCACAAACAAAGAGAACTATAGGCCAATCAATATTTCTGATGAACACAAATGCAAAAATCCTCAACAAAATAGTAGCAAACCAAATCCAATAGTACATTAAAAAAATAATCCACCATAATTAACTTGGATTTATTCCTGGGTTGCAAGTGTGGTTCATATTTGCAAATCAATCAATGAGATACATCACATTAATATAAGAAAGGATAAGAACCCTATGGTTATTTCAATAGATGCAGAAAAGCACTTGACAAAGAACAACATCCATTCGTGATAAAAACTCTCAACACAGTAGATTTAGAGGGAGGATACTTCAACATAGTAAAGGCCATATATAGCTAATATCATCTTAAATGGAGGAAAAGTGAGAACTTTTCTTCTATGATCAGGAACAAGACAAGGATGTCCATTTTCTCCACTTTTGTTCAATATAGTACTGGAAGTCCTAACCACAACAATCAGACAACAAAAATAAATAAAAGTCATCTAAATCAGCATGGAAGAAGTAAAATTTTCACTATTTGCAGATGACATGATACTATATAAAGAAAACCTGAAAGACTCCACCAAAAACTGCTAGACCTGATTAATGAATTTAATAAAGTTGCAGGATACAGAATCAATGTACAGAAATCTGTTGCATTTTTATACACTAATAATTAAGTAGCAGAGAAAGAAATTAAGAAAACCATCCCACTTACAACTGCACGAAAACCAATAAGATACCTAGGAATAAACCTAACCAAAGAGGTGAAAGACCATACTCTGAAAATTATAAAACACTGATGAAATAAATTGAAGATGACGAAATAAGTGAAAAGACATTCCATGCTCATGGATTGGAAGAACCAATATTATTAAAATGCCTGTACTACCCCAAATAATCTATACATTTAATGCAATCCCTATCAAAACACCAACCGCGTTTTTCACAGAACTAGAATAAAAATCCTAAAATTGTATGGAACCACAAAAGACCTCGAATAGCCATCTTGAAAAAGAAATACAAAGCTGGAGGCATCATAGTTCTATACTTCAAATTATATTACAAAGCTATAGTAATCAAAACAGATGATACTGACACAAAAATAGACACACAGATCAATAGAACAGAATAGAAAACCCAGAAATGAACCCACAATTACATGATCAATTAATCTTCAACAAAGCAGAGAAGAATATCCAATGGAAAAAAGACAGTCTCTTCAACAAATGGTGTTGGGAAAACTGGACAGCCACATGCAAAAGAATGAAACTGGACCATTCTCCTTCACCATATACAAAAATAAACTCAAACTGGATGAAAGACTAAATGTGAGACCTGAAACCATAAAAATCATTGAAGAAATAACAGGCAGTCATTTCTCTGACATCAGCTGTAGCAACTTTTTCTAGATAAGTCTCCTGAGGGAAGGTAAACAAAAGCAAAAATAAACTATTAAGCTATGTCAAAATAAAAAGCTTCTGCACAGCAAAAGTAACAATCAACAAAAGTAAAAGGCAACCTACAGAATGGGAGAAGATGTTTGCAAATGACATATCCAATAAAGAATTAGTATCCAAAGTTTATGAAGAACTTATAAAACTCAACACCCAAAAAACAAGTAATCCAATTTAAAAATGGGCAGACGACATGAATAGACATTTTTCCAAAGAAGACACAGATGGCCAACAGACACATGAAAAGATGCTCAACATCACTGATCACCAGGGAAATGCAAATCAAAACTTCAATGAGATATCACCCCACACCTATCAGAACGACTAAAATCAACAACACAAAAAAACAAAACAGGCTTTGCCAAGGATGTGGGGATAGGGGAGCCCTTTTGTACTATTGGTGGGTATGCAAACTGGTGCAGCCACTCTGGAAAACAGTATGGAGCTTCCTCAAAAAGTTAAAAATAGAACTACCCTACTATCTAGTAATTGCACTACTAGGTGTTTGCCCAATGAACACAAAACATTAATTCAAAGGGATACATGCACCCTAATGTTTATAGCAGCATTATATACAATAGCCAAATTATAGAGCCCAAGTGTCCATCGACTGATGAATGGATGAATGGATAAAGAAGATGTGGTATATATAAGCAATGGAATATTACTCAGCCATAAAAGAAGAATGAAATCTTGCCATTTGCAATGACATGGATAGAGCTAGAGAGTATTGTGCCAAGCAAAATAAGTCAATCAGGGAAAGACAAATACCATATAATTTCACTCATGTGTAGAATTTGAGAAACAAAACAAATGAGCAAAGGGGGGGGGGAAGAGAGAGAGAGGCAAATCAAGAAACAAACTCTTAACTATAGAGAACTGATGATTACCAGAGGGGAGGCAGGTGGGGGGAATAGGTGAAATAGGTGATGGGGATTAAGGAGGGCACTTGTGATGAGCACGGGGTGTTGTATGAAGTGTGGAATCATTATACTTTACACCTAAAACTAGTATTACACTGTATGTTAACTATCTGGAATTTAAATAAAAACTCTAAAAAAATAAATAAAAGGTTAAAAATAAGGAATTTATAGAGGAATTCTGATTGGCAAAATATCAGGCCTAGAGAAATGGGGAAGAGGAAGACTACATTTTCCAGAATGTGCAGATGATACAATTTGCAAAGTGAAACCGCACCATGAGCAGAGTGGGGGTAGCCTAGAAGGATGAAGAGGGACATCCAGGGATAGGTATGGACACCCCTACAGAGGCAGCAGGATGGACAACACAGAACAATACACACGCACATTTGATAAAACAATACTCTCCCTTGCACATGCAATGCACTTGATGTTTTCTCTCCCCTGCTATTTAATTTCACGTTTAAAAAAAAAAATGCTGATGATGGAGCACCTGGGCGGCTCAGCTGGTTAAGCATCCAACTCTTGATTTTGGCTCAAGTCATGATCTCACATTTCACGGGACTGACTCTGCATCAGGCTCCATGCTGACAGTGCAGAGCCTGCTTAGGATTCATTCTCTCTGTCTCTCTCTCTCTCTCTCTCTCCCAGTCTCTTTCCCTCTCTCTCAAAATAAATAAAATAAACTTTTTTTTTAACGTTTTATTTATTTTTGAGACAGAGAGAGACAGAGCATGAACGGGGGAGGGGCAGAGAGAGAGGGAGACACAGAATCGGAAGCAGGCTCCAGGCTCTGAGCCATCAGCCCAGAGCCCGACGCGGGGCTCGAACTCACAGACCGCGAGATCGTGACCTGAGCCGAAGTCGGACGCTCAACCGACTGAGCCACCCAGGCGCCCCCAAAATAAACTTTTTTTAAAATGCTGGCGCAACTCACTACATTCATATCATTACCCTATATGAGTTATAACCCACATTTGAAAAACAACGAGGTATGGCATGCTCCAATCTACAAACGGGTAAGTCTCTAGAAAAGAGAAATCGTTTGACATAAATTGTCTTTGCAAATCCTTTCCTGGGTGGTCTTTAGCTTTCTCCTTTAAAAATTTGTTCTGAAACACTGCCAGGATTCAATGTTTCCCTCTTTTGAAAAGTCTGGTTGGGGTTCTCCTCTCTCAAGCCTGCTTTAGGTGAATGCTTTCACTGCTCTAGGATGCCTGTTTTTTGGCCTTGAACAATCCAGCCCAGTCTTGGGTTTCAAGACCTCTTAAAGGGGTCTTATTTCTTTGCTCCCAGAAAGAAACAAACTGGGAGCAACTCTGCCTTCTCCTCCACCTGCTGGTATCCTGTCATCTTCCATAAACATTGGATGATCAGGGCATAACCCCTTGATGTGGATACTCCAACTCATGGTGGCCTCTCCCATCCTGGACCTTACCGGTGGCAGGCCCAGGCCACTTTCCTACCTGTGTTCTTAGTAAGGAACCCCTTGTGATGTACCTAAGGGGCACTAGCTTCACAGTCCTAGTTTCCAGGCCTCTACTCCCACTATTAACTGGAGGATTCGGTTGGAAAACTTGTATCTCAACCTAAGCATTTTTCACGTGCAAACTGGAAATACTATCACTTACCTTTGGGGTTTTCATAAGGATTTATAGATGGAAGTTCCCCTCTCTTCCCTGGAATAGCATTGGCAATTTCTCCCAACCCCCCTTTGCTTTCAGGACACCATTAAATGTTTCCTTATGTCATGAGATTAAATCCAGAGTAATAGCTGGGATTCCTCGAGTCTTCTAAACTGCTTAGGAAACCACAAAGCCTCAAAACAACTTTCTAACGAGGCGATCTTTTGTCTTCCTCAATTAATTATGCGGCAAGGATGGAAAAGGAAGAAAAACGACACCGGTATTTCCATCTAATCAGTAAAATGACCTGCAGGCAGGCTCCCTAGCGCAAACGAAATGAATTAACTGTCAAGCCAGGGTTGATTCCGAGAACCCTGCCCACCGCAGGGGGCGTGCACCCCGGGCCAGCGGACAGCGCACTTCCCCTGGATGCGTAGGGTCCCCGCGCCCAGAAGGGCTCTCAGCTGTAGGGCACAAAGGTGGCAGGCAGACCAGGGTGTGGAAAGTTTTCTCACGGGCGGGGGAAGGTGTTCCACGGCCTTCCCAGTGGAGCGGAGGAAACCCACCCAAGCCGAAGCCCGAGCCCCGAGCGCCACCGCTCCCAGCCTTTTCGGACGGCCTCCGGCGGGACGCTCACATCAGCGGGCTGCGAGGAAGGTTATAAACTTGGGTGCTCTCCACGGGGTCTCACTCTTCTCCTGCGCACCTCCAAAGCCTCAATTTTCCCCTTCCCACTCCCATCCTCCCAAACATCCCCCAACTAAAGTCCACCCCCAAACCCAACGGAGCCCGACTGCCTGCCTTCTCTCAAGCCTCCCGCACCCAGTGCCTCGGCTCTGCGTGGTCCCGGGCGCCCCGTCCCGCCCGCGGTTACCGGCTGGCGCTCCCCGGCCCGCGGGCGCCGCTCCTCCGAGGTGCGTGAGCTTCGCCACCGCCTCCACCTCCTCCCGCGGCCCCGGGCTTGGCGAGTCGCTCCTGGCGCCGCGGTGCGGCGGGGACGCGCGCTCCCGACCTGCAGGCGAGCTGGCCCGGGGATGCCGAGGCCCAGAGGAGGCGAGCTTTGCCGAACCCTGCCCCTGGCTGTCTGGATAAGAGCTTTCCGCCAAGAAAGGGAAAAGGGATCCGAGAACTCTTTACCCTCCCCAGCTCTGCAGTGGGTCCCTCAGGCCGATTTTGACTAATGAGCTGAGCAAGGAGAGGGCAGCATGAATGAGATTTATGAGAAATCCTCAGCGTTGGATTCAAGTTCAGTAAGGCCGGGCTCCTCTAGCAAGAGCTGCTAGAATTACCTCAATTTCAGTTTCTTCTCTTGCTTCCAGGTACCGGTGCCAACGGACAGTCTAAATGTCCCCCAAACAGGGCCTCAAAAGGATAGGACTGGACCAAGAAAGAGTAGTTTCAAGTTAGCAGAAGTGGCTGTCTCCTCCCTTCCAGTAAATCTTTACTGGATTCGTATTCCATGCCAGACGCTGATCTGGGTGCTGTGGATACTATCTCCTGGAGCTTGTCTTCTAGTAAAGAGACACTCAATAAACATAAATAAAATATGCAGTATGCGCCATGGCAATAAATGCTACCGAGAAAGAATAACTCAGGGAGCGGATAAAGAACGTTGATGGCTGTGGTCGGAGGTGGCCCCAAGTGAAGGTGGCTCTTGAGTATGTAAGAGATGGACCACGGGAATCTACCCCATAAACCAAGAGCACACTGTACACACTGTATGTTAGCCAATTTTGACAATAAATTATATTTTTAAAATATTGAAAAAAAAAAAAGAACTGAGATAAGAGAGCAAATCCTGCTGGCATCTGGGAGAAAGCCCTTGCTGCGTTCCTCTCACTGAGATGTTCTTTATTGTGGGAGGCATTTCCTTTACTACGCATAGGCGCCCTATCAGGCAGTATTATTACCATTTTACAAATGAGGAAAGTGTAGTTTAGGGAGGTTACATGAATTGCCTGAGGTCACAGATTATGGTAAATGGAGGAGCTTCCCTTCAAACTCAGGAAGCCTGGTGCCCCAGAACCATGGTTTAACCAGAACCACAGGGCAGTGGGGAAAATGCAACATTAGCAGCACGCAGGCAGGCAGGCAGGCAGGCTGGCGGCGGTGTGATTAACTCCATCTCTCAGTGTCAGAAAAAGATTCCCCGTGTCACTGACTTTTTTGAAAAAGCTAGTTCCATTATTACGTGTCATATGAAACATCTTGCAAACATCTTTACAGCTGTGTGTGTGTGTGTGTATAATCCTCACCCTCATCCTCAGACAGGGTAATTCTCAATGACATAATCTGACCATCTGTGATGAGATTCTCAAGTCCTTCCCTAACTCTGTGCATCGCTCCTGCTCCTGTTTATGCAGACACAATCTGTCACCCATGCAGTGGAGCCTGCACAGCACGACATCAGAGAGCAGAGCCACAAAATTGGGGGCGCTGAGAGGCAAAGGGGCAAACCAGTCTCCGCCTCAGAGTCAGAATCTGATGGCCGCTTTGGGGCAGAGTGCCAATGGCTCCTGAGGCAGAGAACAGGGGCACATTGCACTATGTGGCAGAGGCCACTGAACATCAGTTTCAGAGGCTAGAACTGCCGCATCCAGTGGGAACAGCACCGTCAGTAGAATGGTCGAACTCCTGTTTCTCTGCTAAGTATTTCTGCCCTCCCACAGCTACACCCATTCCCTTCTCCTCTCCCCCAGTGCCAGCAACATCTTCCTACCTGGAGTTTGGCTATTAAATAGTCTCCTCTTATTCCTCCATAGCCACCCCCCTCTCTCTATATATATAGATATAGATGATACAGATATATGTAAAGTTTATTTATTTTGAGAGACAGAGCACGAGTGGGGGGAAGGGCAGAGAGAGAGAGAAGAGAGGGAGAGAATCCCAAGCAGGTTCTGAGTAGAACCCAGCACCGGGCTCCAACTCACAAAGCTGTCAGATCATGATCTGAGCTGAAACCAAGAGTCAGACGATTAACTGACTGAGCCAGCCAGGTGCCCCTGGCCTGATTTATATTTAATTTTTCCACAAGTCTTAGCATAGTACCTTGCAGTCAGTGGACCTTTAGTGAGTATTTTGTGAATTAATCTATAAGAATGCAACTTCAGTGTCTCTTACTTTTGTCTTTTCATTCCAAAATAGCTTTCAAGATCATGGTAATTTAGTGACAAGACTGAGTTACATGTAGCTATAGCTGTTGCTTGTCCATAGAAATTGACAACAGTTTACTTTGAGGTAAATTCTATTTGCCCCATCCTGGAATTTGAAAACTGAGATTTAGGAGTAGATCCTAAGGGCTCTCATCACAAGGAAAGTTTTTTTCTGTTTTTGCTTGTTCTTTTTACTGTATCCATATGAGAGGATAGATGGTAACTAAACTTACTGAGGTAATCACTTTGCAATACATGTGAGTCAAACCATTATGGTGGTTTATATATACAGTGATTCTGTCATTAATTAACTTATATAGTGATGTATGTCACTTATATCTCAATAAAACTGGAGGAACAAAGACAAGGAACAGTAACAGAGTTATTGCACTCAAAGTTGCTTGCAATCTAGTAGAAGGGACAGACAAATTGGAAAATACTCAGACTTCAGTGTTATATAGCTTATAAAAGAGATGCATAGAGGTCCTAAAGGGACACTTTGTTTTAGCTTTGATAATGACAATAAGGATTCACTGAAAAGATAGAATATAATTTTAATTTTGAAGGATATAGTTTTTTATAATGAAAAAAAGCATATGGTAGACAAAGGGCATCTGCAAAAATATGGAAGCATGAAAAAATACTGTACATTCAGGGAATGACCGCAATGATTCAGGGTGGGGGGGTGCATCATGGTGAGAGCAGTACTGAGGGCAAGCTGGAAAGGTAAGCACAGCCAAAACACAAGGGGTCCATGGAGTCCACTACTCTCTTAAAATGTACAAAATCATGGATGTCTACGTACATGCATTTTCCAGGGAAGAGGTTTGATAGCTTTAGTCAAATTACCAAAGGGGTTGACTGACCCAGAGCCAGGAGGTGGCCTGCTGCACAATCCACAGAACACAGGTAACCCCCAGGAGATTGCAACATCAGGATTGGGGGTGGGCACAAGGCTCACCCCACCAAATCACCTCCAAACATGGAGTGCATTGCCAGCCCTGGGCAAGGATGGCTGAACCCTTACCCTTCAGCACCTGCACCCAGATCCCCTCCAAGGGCAGAAGGAAGGCAGAGCTGGGCAGCCAACATACCAGAAGGAGGGAGCTGACAGCTCAGAACTTTTACCGGACAGCAGGACCACAGTGAACCAAGATTCTAAGCCCTCGGTGCATTGCCCCACCAGACTTGTGCCCCTACCCTACCTTCCTATGTTGAAGTCCTAACCCCCAATACCTCAGAATATGACTATATTTGGAGATAGGGCCTTTAAAGACATAATTGAGGTCAAATGAGGTCATGTGAATGGGCCTTAATCCTATCTGACTTGTGTCCTTATAAGAAGAAGAGGTGAGGACACACAGACACTTGTGTACACAAAGGGATGACCATGGCAAGAGGCACCAAGAGGGAAGCCACATGCCAGCCAAAGAGGGAGGCCTTAGAGGAAATTAACCCTGCTGGCACCTTGATCTTGGACTGCCAGTCTCCAAAACAATGAAACAATAAATTTCTGTTGTTTAAGCCATCAAGTCTGTGGTATTTTGTTTGGCAGCCCTAAACATCTAATAGATTTACAAAACATAGATTCAAATTCAAAGATGAAAATTTTAAGAAATTCAGTATAGTGGCCACAGAGCATTAAATCTCAAATGAGGGCTTTCCTAAGCATGGAATGTCGTGCTGCTACACTGGTCACATCCCCCTGAAGCCAGGTCTTAGAAATAAAGGAGTGACAATCTGCAGACAATTTGGGATCTGGGAGTGGAGAGGTGTGGCTAAAGCAGTGGGAACGGATGAGACTGCCTCCCAGAAACACGAAGTGAAAAAACAAGAGAAGAGAAAGAGTTGATATCAGAAACATGGAACACAAATCTGGAAGGAAGACAGAGAAAGAACGATTAGAGAAATAAGAGATGAACAAGAGAAGGTGGAACCTGATGGAGAAATGGGCACTAGTGTCAAAGACCCAAGGTTAGGTGATTAAGAACTTGAGCCCATTGGTCTTTGCACAGAGGTCATGTGGTGGAAACAGGTCAGATTACTGTTGGTTAAAGAGTAAGGACGGCAATTATAGGCTACTCCTCTAAGGAGGCTGGGGAGGGGCTGGAAGTGGGACTGCTGGGGACCTCTGTGCAAGCACAGGAGGAGTCCAGGAGACTGAAATCCAGCCCCACATTCTGTCACCCCATCAGCCTTCAGGTCAATGGGAGGTATTCTAGCAGAGGCACCAAACTGCTTAGCCTTGAATAACAAAGCTGTAGCTGGAGCTTTTCTTTTTATCTGTTTATTCTTGGGGTCCCCTCTCTTGTTTCATGAGAGCAGGAACTGTTCTGTCTCCACCAGGGACTAGCTGCAGCACCTGGCACCCAGGAAGCACAGCAACATATGCTGAATAAATTAATGGAATGCAGAGTCAAGTGACAGGTTGTGTTTGTTTTGTTTTGTCTTCATTTATTTGTTTCAGATGAAAAAGTCTTAAACATGTTTATAGATTGAGAGCTTCCAGAAGGAAGAGAGAAGTTGAAGAAAGATTTGAGAGAGGAAAGAATTGATGAAATAAGATACTAGGGAATAGAGTAAGAAAATAAATCAACATAAATACTAGAAGCAAACATTTTTTTTGTATCTGAATCATCCTTTGGGAAATTCATTTATTCATCTAGTGGTGACTACCTTGCTTTATCCTGGACCCTACTAGGGGGCACCTGGGTGGCTTAGTCAGCTAAGGTTTCAGCTCTTGGTTTCAGCTCAGGTCACGATCTCAGTTTGTGAGTTCAAGCTCCACATGGGGCTCCACACTGACAAAGCAGAGTCTGCTTGGGATTCTTTCTCTCCCCTACCCCCCACTGAAGTTCACTCTCTCTTTCAAATAAATAAACTAAAAAAAATTATAATCTGGACTCTACTGGGAATGGAGAACTTTTAGGAAGGGAGGTTGGATACAAAAGAAAGTGAAAGAGCTATTTCCTTCCAGCTATTCAGGATGGCACCTTCTAGTTGAAGAGATTTCTCATGGAAAAAGATAAACAATGATGAAACACAGCAACACAGCAAGGATGGTCCCAACTGTTTGAGTAATAAAAAACAAAACAAAACAAAACAAACCCACAAAGATTCAGAAACAGAATGAATGGAGAGAAAACCTGGACACGTTAGGAAAATCTACTGCAGAGAAGGAGAGGAGATGGGGGAAAGGAAGCAGAGAAGAAATAAAGGAAGGTGGATTCTGGCATGACCTGCTGATAATAGGTTGGCTGGCAGCTTTCACCATCTGGAAGGCGGGGGCTCAGTGTTGCCCCAGGACCTGGGACAGCTCCATTTATTTTCCGGTTAACGAGGACCCATGCCAAAGGGCCCCGCCAGGAAGCAATAAAAATGCAGACCTGTCTGAGAGAACGACACATCCCTAACGGCTAATGTGTCTGGGTGAGGAAAATTTGGCAGTTTCAGAGAGTCCAATAACATGGCAAGGACGCCCTAAAGGAAATGATGAGAAAGAAAAATGGACATTGTTCTCATATATTGAAGTGTATAACACAGTTACCTCTCTGACTTGATTGTTTTCTTCAAAGAATAGGATAATCCGTCACCAACCCATATCAAAGGCAAAATCACACACAACACACACATGGACGCAGGTGTTCCACCATGCAAAGTTCTCCAAGGGAGAAGCAAGCACAACTCACTTCATTGACATAGTTGTTCAATTAAGCTTCAGAAAATAGAATGGTGCGTGTTTCTTTTTTTTTTTTTTTTTTTTTTTTTTTAAACGTTTTTTTATTTATTTTTGGGACAGAGAGAGACAGAGCATGAACGGGGGAGGGGCAGAGAGAGAGGGAGACACAGAATCGGAAACAGGCTCCAGGCTCCGAGCCATCAGCCCAGAGCCTGACGCGGGGCTCGAACTCACGGACCGCGAGATCGTGACCTGGCTGAAGTCGGACGCTTAACCGACTGCGCCACCCAGGCGCCCCGAATGGTGCGTGTTTCGAAATGCTGAGGCTTCTAAGATGTGAGCAGTTCAGGCTACAGTTGGTCATGTTCTAATCATGAATCTCTCCCAAGTCATTAATAGTGGTAGCTCTCCACCTAATTTCCTAGATGCTTTGAGCATTGTCACCTTTTTTCTTATTCTGCATAAACTGTATTTCATTGCCATCTCTTGGCTTTATACTATTGTTGTTTTTAAATTAGCACAATTATTTCTGAGTCTATGCAAACTGCTCTCCCTTGCCAACCATTTCCTTTTATTCCATGGAGCAAGGACACCAGGGCACACCATACACCTGCATGTGTACAAACAGGGCCGCTCCTCACGGTATCCATCCCGTTCCTCCCTTCCAGTGCCAGCACATTTGCTTGGAGCTTTCCTCTTGCTGCCTATTGTTCCTCTGGAACTGCACAGACTTCCACCTACAGAGCGTGGGACCAAGCAGACAAAACATCTAATGTATTTTTGTTCATGTTTGGCACTCAGTCAGGAAGATGGAGCTCTGAGCCTCTCTGAAATGTCAAGCTGAATACATTTTACACCACCAGAGAGAGACACAGTGCACCAAGGAGAAACCATAGCCTCGTGGTGATAACTAGTAGCCCCAGGCTCTAACGCTCTCGTATTTCTTTTTCTCAAAATCAAATTGTGCGTTTTGGAGTGAATTTCTGGTGGCTTCTTAAGTGTTTACTATCACACGATAATGACGAAGCTTCTGTTTATTGGCTCTGGGCTCACTGACTCACTGACAACAAATGGAAAGCAGAGACTGGTTTGTTCTGGCTCCTTGCTTTCTATTATTCCTTAAATTATATCACAGCCAATATTAGGCATGCATGAATTATTTCAAAATGGAAAAACATATCTCTAGCTCTGCTATTAGAGATTATAGCCACATGCATGTCCCACATATCCATGCCTCTGTCTGCATGCCTGCCACCATGCAGGAAGGTAGGTGAGGACAAGATGAGATCTTGCAGCCCTGCATGGCTTCACCTTCCGACGAAGTCTACCTTTCTCCCACTTTTCTCTCTGATCCCTTTGCCTCAGGGGACTATTGCACTCATTATCTTTACATTAAAGATTTCTTTCTCTAGTTTTAGTTTACGACCAAGCCAGTATATCCCTGCCATTACAGAACATAAACTGATCCACATGCAGTCCCTAAAGTCCTACCTGCTTCAACGGCAGCTCACTGCCACCTGCCTTCACTGAATTGCTGCAGGCTCCTTAACACTGCCGGTCTGGAACCTGTCTGGTATATTCCACACCCTCCTGTTTCTCCCTCATCTCCCAGGAGCATCAGACAGTCAGGCCCTGGGGGACTTCCCTGGAGACAGCTGCCTCTACTTCTCAGGCACTGTCTTGTCACCATTGGCCACCTTTCCCTCAAGCCTTCTTTAACAACTAACACGTTTACACACACACACACACACACACACACACACACACACAATTTCAATCCATTGCAATTTTAGAACTATCTTAGAATAGAAGCCAATAACACTCAGCACTACCCCATGCCTTACCAAGTGCTTTGCAGACATCGCATTTAATTCTTAGAATAATTTTATGAAATAGCTGCTGTTATCACCACTATTCCCATTTTACAGTTGAGGAAACTAAGGCTTAACAAGGATAGAAATGTGCCCCTATGTGCAAAAGCATTCAGCATACTTCTGCCTCTCCTCAAATTATTGCTAATACTATTCTTAATATTTCTGATTCCACCAAAAGGCAGGTCTCTATTTGTAGAAATTGACTCAATGTGAGGAAGGTAGGTAATAATGAGGAGAAGGAACAGAAGGAAGATGTGTGTGTGTGTGTGCACACTCACACACACATGCATGCATGTATCTAGGTATGTGTATTTGTGTATAAAATCTCAAAGAACTGTTGAAATAAATGTAAAAACATTTAAATTTTTATTATTTTTAAATTAGTATCAGCACTTTATGAAAAGCCGAAAGAGGAAAAGAAAATCATCTATAACTTCACCACCATAAAACTACCAATTTTAGCATTTTTGCATTTGCTTTTAGACTGTTGTAAAACATGGCTGTTTATATAATAATCATATTGCATGTAAAAATGTGTGTGTGTATACATATGTGTATTTCACTTAATCCCATTATGGTATAAGCATTTTCCATGTTATTGTATAATTTTGGTAAGCATCACCTTTACTGTAACTGGAATGGTTCATTAAGTATGTGCCATAATTCATTCAACTATCTCATAATTGATAGACACTCAGATAGATTCTGTTTTTTTTCTACTATAAGTTTTGCTGCAATATTTGTATTTATCTTCTATAATGGCAGATATGACAAAAGTCACAGCAGTTATCCCCTCTAACCTTAATATTCATTTTACATTTGCAGACATTTTTCAGATGCATACCCACACGTGGTGCCAACAACGGCTGTCTTTGTAAAAGCCGCTGTGGGTAACAAATGTACACTCGTAAAGGGTTTTGTTTGGTCTTTATTTATAAACTGTAAATCTCTACTTATCCTGTTAACAAGAAATGTAGTTATTAAGCACCCTGAGTTTATAAATGAGAAACCACTCAATTTAGCCAGGACATGAGAGATCTGAGGGCAGGAAGAGGCGACGACGGTCTTTAAATATTTGAAGGTGAAAGAACTGGGGAGACTTGATCTGTGGCCTCAGGTGGAGGCGGGTTTCATCTGAGTGAACTTCTGCCAAGTGGCCCCGAGGCGGCCCCCTAGTGGCTGTGATCTGGAACAGGCTGGTGCAAGCGCCTGGCAGGGACTGAATCAGGGAACTCAGGCGGCTCCACACGGCTGGGCTCCCTGAGATCTTTTCCAGCCCTGAGGGGCGGTAACTGTTAGAAGTTACACAAAATGACTTTTTTCCTTTTGTAAAACAGAAAATAATCAATTACCATAAATTTGAATTGTTTAAAGTGAAAATGTGAATCTTTTTTTAATGATGGTGTGCATTGTGCATGCAGTATATTTCAGGATTGTTTTATCTTATTTTTAAAGTATTTATTTATTTATTGAGAGAGAGAGAAGGGCAGAGAGAGAGAGGGAGAGAGAGAGAAACCCAGGCAGGCTCTGCCCCATTAGTGCAGTGCCAGATGTGGGGCTCGACCTCATGAACTGTGAAATCATGATCTGAGCAGAAGTTGGATGCTTAACTGACTGAGCCAACCAGGCACCCCTGTTTTATTTTATTTTATTAATGTTTATTTATTTATTTGGAGAGAGAGAGAGAGAGATAGAGTACGAGCAGAGAGAGGGCGGACAGAGAGAGAATCCCAACCTCAGCACAGAGTCCCATGCAGAGCTTGATCTCAAGAACCATGAGATCATGACCTGAGCTGAAATCAAGAGTCAGCCACTTAACCAACTGAGCCACCCAGGTGCCCCTCGGGCATTGTTTTAAATGCTGGAGATAGGAGTGAGCAAAATAGATAAAACTTTGTACCTTAAAATACCTTCAAAATGCTTCTGCATGTATTTTCTTATTTGACCTCATGATGATTGGGTGAAGTGAGCTGAGCAAGGATTCTCCCCACTATGCACAAGGAAGCTAGGGCTCAGAGAGGGTCAGTGACTTGCCCAGAAACACATGTGGGAGAAAAATGAAAACTGGCCCTATGAGCTCCTGCCCCAGTGCTCCAAGCACTGCCCTGTCACTGCCAGCGGAGAGGAACTAGTGCTCCTATATTCCCACCACAGACTTCGAGGGTGGGCAACACATCCCCAATTCCCTAAAATCACTGCATTTTTAATGTAGCAAAGAGATTAAACCTCGGAAGCAGTGCTCATTACAAGCCTAATGCACTTTAATTTCTAAGCTATGAGGTTCACAAAGACTGATGTTGTATCTTGCTCATTTTTAAAACTCCATGCCTGACACATAGCATGTGCTTTATCAGTGTTTGTTAATGGATAACCACAACTCATAAGTATCAAATGCTATTCTTTTTTTTTTTAGGTTTGTTTGTTTATTTATTTAAGTAATCTCTGCACCCAAGATGGGGCTAGAACTCACAACCCAAAGAACAAGAGCTGTATGCTCCTTTAAGTGAGCTAGTCAGGTGCCCCCTCAAATGCTGTTTTTATGTTGTGTTTTTAAAGTATGCTCTTCTTGGGGCTCCTCGGTGGCTCAGTCAGTTAGGCGTCAGACTTTTGATATTGGCTCAGGCCACGATCTCACAGTTTGTGGGATTGAGCCCTGCATCCAGGCCCTATGCTGGCAGAGCGGAACCTGCTTGGGATTCTCTCACTCTCCCTCTCTGTCCCTCCCCCGCTTGCTCTCTCTTGCTCTCTCTCAAAATAAACGTTAAAAAATTACAAAAAAATAAAGTATTCTCTTCTTGTGAAATTATAGTACCTCAGAAATGGAAAGTTGTTACATTTCACATGACTTTAAAGAAACTAGAAGGCTAGGATAAGGATCCATGTATCGATTATAGAAATGCTTGGTTGAGACGTGGGTGGGACTGATGCCTCGGAGAAACAAGGGTCTGCCTTAATCTTCATTTTAAAGCATTGGTTGGTTATTTTGAGCATTGGTTGGTTAAAGCATGATTTTTAGTGCATTTCAGTATGTTCTGTTTAATTAAATTCTGGCCTTTGGTTTTCCAGTACTTTAACTAAATTCTTCATTATAATCACTGGGTTGTATTTACCCAGAAGTAGAATCATCTTGTGCCATCACAGGCATTCTCTACCCTTGGAAGCTAAGAAAAGTAAACACATCTTTCCATGGCAGGTTTCTAGTAGCTCTCTGTTTAAAGGGAGAAGTTAATGAAAAGGTAGCACCATGCTCCCTTTTCAAGTCCTCATTAATTGAAGACAAAGCCATATTAGACCTAAAGTAGAAAAGGATAAGCACACATATATACACATAAATAACAAAAATATAGCATATGCATTTATAAATATACATACAGGCACACCTCACAGATATTGCAAGTACTGTTCCAGACCACTGTAATAAAGCAAATATCGCAATAAAGTGAGTCAGATGAATTTTTTTGTTTCCAAAAGCACATAAAAATTATATTTACACTATATAAGAGTCTATTAAGTGTGCTATAGCGTTATGTCTAAAAAATAATGTACATACATTGATTTAAAAAAAATGCCTTATTCCTGAAAATGGCTAACCATCATCTGAGCTTTCAGCAAACTAACCATTTCGCTGGTGGAGGGGTTTGCCTCAGCGTTGGTGGCTGTGGACTTATCAGCATGGTGGTTGCTGAAGGTGGGGGTGGCTGTGGCAATTTCTTAAAGTAAGACAATGAAGCTTGCCGCAGTGACTGACTCTTCCTTTCACAAACCATTTCTCTACAGCATGCGATGGTGTCTGATAGCATTTTGCCCATAGTACAACGTCTTCCAAATTGGAGTTGATCCTTTAAAACCCTGCTGCTGCTTTATCAATGACGTTTATATTATATTCTAAATCCTTTGTGGTCTTTTCAACAATCTCCACAGCGTCTTCACCAGGAGGAGATTCCATCTCAATAAACCACTTTCCTTGCTCGTTCATGAGAAGCAGCTCCTCATCCATTTGAATTTGATCATGAGATTACAGCAATTCAGTCACATGTTCAGGCTCCACGCTTAATTCTAGTTCTCTTGCTGTTCCCACCACAGTTACTTCCTCCACTGGTGTCTTGATGCCCTCAAAGTCATCCCTGAGGGTTGGAATCAATTTCTTCCAAACTCCTGTTAATCCTGTTGATAATTTGACCTCTTACAACAAATCATGAATATTTTTAATGGCATCCAGAATGGTGGACATTTTCCAGAAGATTTTCACTTGTCTTTGCCTAGATCCACCAGAGGAACCTCTATCCATGGCAACTATAACTTTACGAAATGTATTTCTTAAATAAGATGACTTGAAAGTCAAAATTACTCCTTGATTTGTGGGCTGCAGAATGGATACTCTATTAGCAGGCTTGGAAACATGAATCTTGTCATACATCTCCATCAGAACTCTTGGGTGGCCAGGTACATTGTCAATGAGCAGTAATGTTTGGAAAGGAATCTTTATTTTGAGCAGTAGGTCTCAACAGTGAGCTTAAAATACTCAGTAAACCATGTTATAAAGACATGTGCAGTCATCCAGGCTTTGTTGTTCCATTTATAGAGCACAGGCAGAGTAAATTTAGCATAATTCTTAAGGACCCTAGAATTTCTCAGAATTGACTTTAACTTGAAATCACCAGTTGCATTAGCCCCTAACAAGAGAATCAGCCTGTCTTTTGAAACTTTGAAGCCAGGTATTGACTTCTCTTCTCTAGCTATTAAAGGGCTAGATGGCATTTTCTTCCGATAGAAGACTATTTAATATACACTGAAAATCTGTTGTTTAGTGTAGCCACCTTCATTAATTATCTTAGATCTTTGGATAACTTGCTGCAGCTTCTACATCAGCACCTGTTTCTTCACCTTGAACTTTGATGTTATGGAGACGGCTTCTTTCCTTATACCTCATGAACCAACCTCTGCTAGTTTCAGACTTTCCTTCTGCAGCTTCCTCACCTCTCTCAACTTTCATAGAGCTGAAGAGAGTTAGGGCCTTGCTCTGGATTGGGCTTTGGGTCAAGAGAATGTTGTGGCTGGTTTCGTCTCCTATCCAGACCACCAAAATGTTCTCCATATCAGCAGTAAGGCTGTTTTGCTTTAATATCATTGGTGTGTTCACTGAAAAAGGACTTTTAATTTCCTTCAAAAACTTTTCCTTTGCATTTAAAACTCGGCCAACTCATACATGAGGCCTTGCTTTTGGCCTAATTTGACTTCTGACGTGCTTTCTCACTAAGCATAATTACTTCTAGCTTTTAATTGAAAGTGAAGAAGACTTGCAACTCTTAGAGGCCACTGTAGAATTATTAATTGGCCTAATTTAAATATTGCTGAAATTTCAAGAAATAGGGAGGCCCAAAGAGAGGGAGAGAGATGGCTGGTAAGCAGTCAGAACACATACAACAGTCACTGATTAAGCTTGCCATCTTACGTGGGCATGGTTTGTGGTGGCCCAAAACAATTACAAGAGCAATATCAAATATCACTGATCACAGATCACCATAACAAATGTAATAAGAATGAAAAAGTTTTATATATTGTAAGAAATTTTAAAATGTGACGTAGAGACACAAAGTGAGCAAATGCCATTGGAAACATTGTACTCATAGATGCTCCACGCAGGGTTTCCACAAACCTTCCATTTGTACAACATACATCTGTGAAGTGAAATAAAGTGAAGCATAATAAAATGAATATGAGAGAGGGGGAATATTCAGTGGAAGGGAAAGGGCATCAGGTGAAAATAATTTAAAATTCACATCTATCTATGTAGATGGGAAAATCCACAAATGTTCAGTCCTGAAGACAGCTCTAAACTCATGGCTGTCTGTGCCCTGGCCAAAGAATTGTTCACTCTTGTTCATTTGTGGAGGAAAAAATTTAAATCAATTATTGAAATGAGGTTGTTTGATGGGATCCAAGCTATCGAGGAGAGTCACTGTAACAATCAATGAGAACAGGGGTCAGGGTTAAAGAGACCTCAGTTCAAATTTCTGATCTGCGCCAACTTGTTCTGTGTCTGTTTCCTCATCTGCAAGGTATGGATAAACACTGTCTCCAGGACTGTTGCAACTAGAATGAGGTCACTTATGTGAAGAGCTTACAATGGAGTCCGTCACAGAGTAAATGCTCATCAGAGGGCAGTAGCCATTGTTCTCGGTTATGCATGATACAGCAGTCACATGGCCACAGTCTCTACCTTGTAGAGAAAAGATGAGATTTTGAATCTGGACTTTTGAGGTTCAGTCCAAAAGTAGATAAGTTTGTACTCTGGGCAAATCAGTGAATCTATTTATGTTCCTTTTAATGACACAGCATCACTCATCCAAACCTCACAAGTAACAACTAATTCTGCTTCAATTTCAGAGCCACATAAAAAGTGGAACCAACACTTGTTGGTTCCAACCAACTTCACCATAAGATCTGAAGGTGTTTTGCCTCAACTAGGCTTTCCATGAAACCAGAACATCTCCCAGGGAGACAATGCAGCTGCTCCTTGTGGTTCATACTGTGGTTTCTCTCTGTGCCTGAGTGTTTTCTAGAGCTGGATTGCTTTCTTCTCATAAGAAATGATGTAACTCTGGAACACAAGCAAAACAATGAGGGAAAGAAATCTCTGGGCAATAGTGTCCTCAGTTCAAGCAGAAGGTTTTCCAGTATGGAGGTTCCTCAAAAAGTTAAAAATAGAACTTCCCTATTATCCAGCAATTGCACCACTAAGTATTTACCCAAAGGATATAAAAATACTGATTTGAAGGAGACATACGCCCCAATGTTTACAGCAGCATTATCTACAATAGCCAAATTATGGAAACAGCCCAAGTGTCCATTGAATGATGAATGGATAAGGAAGATGTGGTATACATATATGATGAAATATTACTCATCCATCAAAAAGAATGATATCTTGGGGTACCTGGGTGGCTCAGTCAGTTAAACGTCTGACTCTTGGTTCTGGCTCAGGTCATGATCTCACAGTTTGTGAGTTCAAGCCCCGCATCAGGCTCCGCACGGACAGTACAGAGCCTGTGTGGGATTCTCTCTCTCTCCCTCTCTCTCTGCCCCTCACCAGCTTGTGCTCTCTCTTAAAAAAAAAAAAAAAAAGAACGAAATCTTGCCATTTGCCACAATGTGGATAGCTTATGCTCAGCGAAATAAGTCACTTACAGAAAGACAAAAACAATACAATTTCATTCATGTGTGGAATTTAAGAATCAAAACAGATGGACATAGGGAGAAAAAGAGAAAGACAAACCATAAAACAGACTCCTTTTTTTAATGTTTATTTTATTTTTGAGAGAGAGTGTGATCAGGGGAGGGTCAGAGAGGGAGGAATAGAGAGGATCCCAAGCAGCCTCTGAACTGTCAGCTCAGGGTCCAACATGGGGCTCAGTCTCAGGAACCATGAGATCATGACCTGAGCTGGAATAAGAGTCGGACACTTAACTGACAGAGCCACCCAGTTGCCCCCAGTCTCTTGATTATAAAGAACAAATTGAGGGTTGCTGGAGGGGAGGTGGAAGGATAGGTTAAATAGGTGATGGATATTAAGGAGGGCAATTGTGATGAGCACCAGGTATTGTATGTAAGTGATGAATCACTAAATTCTGCATCTGAAACCAATATTGCACCATATGTTAACTAGCTGGAATTTAAGTAAAAACTTAAATAAAAAGGAAAAGTTTCCACTATCTGCTTTTTTAGTAGGTCTCATAACATGGCTCTTTCCTTTGATAAGAAGAGTGGACTCCGTGATGTTAGCTTTCATCTTGGATTCCCCAGAGCATTGCTCCCCCAGGCTTTCCAAGTAAGCAGCCACTTTATGTCTGGGAAGGATTAACAGCAGGTCTGTAATCCATTCTCCATAGGGTTATCCCCAGGAAATAAAGAAGGTGACATGGTCTAATTTTATAAAGATGCTAATGACAGGTTTTATGCCAGGTAAAATAATTGAATTGCTAGTGGAAGAGTCTCCCTAAAAAAACTTTTAGCATGAGTACAAGGCTACCTGTATTGCTTCTGGTAAACAAAGTTGGCATCTGTGAATTTGGGGGGCAGAGTTCTCTGAAAAGTCATGCAAGCTACATAACCAGCTGAATATAAAATGGAGAGTTTTCAAGACTTAAATGGGCTACTTCTGGGTAAGTGATTTGACCAGCACACATCCTATAGAGACCTCATATATTCATCTGGGCCAGAATCAATCCAGTACTTTGAAAAAGGGCTTAGGAACCTTCACTGACAGTCCTAGACTGGCCTATGCTTATGCTATGCCTTTTGATTACTTGTCTCCTTGAAATTATTAATAAAATTTGACCCTAGGTAAGATCTATGATTTGTGTGAGTCTGATGTGATAGTCCCATTTTTTTTTTAATTTTTTTTTTCTCAACTTTTTTTTTTTTTTTTTTTTTTTTTTTTTTTGGGACAGAGAGAGACAGAGCATGAACGGGGGAGGGTCAGAGAGAGAGGGAGGCACAGAATCAGAAGCAGGCTCCAGGCTCTGAGCCATCAGCCCAGAGCCCGACGCGGGGCTCGAACTCACGGACCGCAAGATCGCGACCTGGCTGAAGTCGGACGCTTAACCGACTGCGCCACCCAGGCGCCCCAATAGTCCCATTTTTGTGATCATCCAGGAATACAGTAAAGAAAGAGAAAGGGGTGAGCTCAAATTTCAAGTAGCAGGCATCAGGATGTGGAGTGAATGATATTCCTTCTTGGGAGGCTCCATAAACGGAACACAAATGTTCATTTTGACTCGCCTTTGAGATTGGCCATATGTAAGGACTTGGGACTTGGTCTTGAAAGAGATAGTTTAGGTGAATATTAAGAGGAAAAAGGATGGAATTTAGAAACCCAAGTGGAGATACCATTCCCATCCAACAGATTTCTCTCAAATTCAAATTAAAGGGCTTCATTATAAACTGTTCTTTGACTGAATTAGCTAAGCTCATAACATCAAAGCAGGGATGGTCTTGCCAAACACTGTCAAATCTTGCCAGGTGGATGGAATATTTGAATCAATGTAGTCAATCAAGCAGGACAACCATGTCAAGTATGGATACCAATGTTTTCCAGGTAGGAGTATGGATCATTGAGTTCCTGGGCACATATCCCTCCATCTTGCTTCCAGCTCTGCCTCTCAACAACCCTACCACATAAGGTCATATAGTCCACCTTTGTCCTTGGACTTCCCAATCATTTTGACTTTCTATCCATATCTTCTTATTTTCATTTTCATCCCTCTGGGCTCAACCTTGGTAAGATACCTGCTTGTTTAAAAAACAATAACAACGACACAGTTCACAAGCACTTCTTTCTCATGACGGAGGGAGAATTACTTTCCTTCAGTCCTCCTGAAAGGATTCTGCTGTACAACTTAAGTGAATCATAAAGCAGTATGTCTACTGATTAAATCCAGAATATTAATGTTCCTGTGATTGCTTTGGTCACCTTAGAAACTCTGGAGTGTGGATGAGAACCTGAGCTATCATTTCACTGCCAGAACCAGGTGAAATGATTTGGCTCAAGACAAACTAAACAAGGTATGTCTTTAAACGGCAATTACATTGTTTGAAAACCAGGTCTTTCCTCCAGCTTCCGAGGAAAACTCAGGGTGTAGTGCTGATTAGAGAGCAGAAGTTCTGCCAATTTCTAATGGATGTTTCCCAAGATTGTGGAAGCAGAATGAAAACTGAGTTATCAAAGAACAATTGACTGTGGGCTCCATTTCAGATATCTCATTGGGCAAGTGCCGTTTAATTCTACACCAGATGCAAGGTTTAAATTGATAACTCAAGTAGATATCACAAGAAAATATCATGGATATATGCATACTCTAGAGAAGACATGAAATATAGAATATTTGCAACAGAATAAGAAACTTCAGAGGCTAATATACATGGCAATATCCTTATCTTCCTCCCCGCCAAGACAATTGTTTATATTTAACATTTATATATCATTTACTATTATGAGTACTTTATAAGATTTATAAAGATTAACTCATTTCATCCCCATGACAGCTATATGAAGTAGCATAGGTATTGTTACCATAATTCCAGATGAGGAAACTGAGAAAGAAAGGAATCAAATAACTTGTTCAAGGCCACATAGCTTGCCTAATTCAAATCTAGAGTCTGCTCCAGAATCTATGTTCTTATCCACTCTGCTTTGCTGCCTTTTTGAATATTTTAAACACAAAATTTAAAAGCATTTAATTATTCTCTATCTTTTTAAAAAATTTTTTTAATGTTTATTTATTTTTGAGACAGAGAGGGACAGAGCACGAACGGGGGAGGGTCAGAGAGAGAGGGAGACAGAATCCGAAGCAAGCTCCAGGCTCTGAGCTGTCAGCACAGAGCCCGACGCGGGGCTCGAACTCACAGACCGTGAGATCATGACCTGAGCCGAAGTCGGACGCTTAACCGACTGAGCCACCCAGGCGCCCCAAATTATTCTCTATCTTAAAATTAAAATATTCCTTTACCTAAGAAAATACATGCATGGAAACCTTGGCATGGGGGCTGGGGAACCTCCAGCAGAAAGTGAGCAGAGGTCACTCACAAAACAGTAGACAAAGTGAGCAAGTGCTGCTTTGATTCAACCATCTTGCCAAAGCCTGGAAATTTCCTTCTTGTCTCAGTTCTGCCTTCATCATTTGGGTCTGAGTGGAGGGTCTTAAATTTGTTTTCCTGTTCTCTGTTATATGTCCAGGCTTCCAAATTAGTATTGCCTATAGATGCCAGATAACCTTCCCAAGACTGTTTATTCATTCCATAAACTCTTTCCAGATGCCAAACCTGTTCTTGGCATAAAAAAACAATTGAAAGCATCTTATAGGTGAGTGGAAATATAAAATGTGACTGGAAATACAAAAAATGGGAATAGGAAAACTCAGAAGTTAATGCAAGTTAATCCAGTATGTATCAGACAGACTAAATATCAGTGATTCATCCCACTTTACTGAGCACCAGTCCTGGCTACTATGACAATATGAAGAAAAGCAAACATTATTAATTGCCTTTACATTCCTGGCTCTGTACTAGGTCCTGGGACATATTAGTGGACCAAATAAACTCAGTTCCTGCTTCACAAAACATACACGTTTTGGAGAAGGCTGACAATAAAAAGGTAATTATAAGTGCAAGTGTAAATTATAGAAAACTTTAAATTACATTTCTAGGGTTGACTTTGTTAAATGCTGAGATTCCTTGATCTGGCAGTTATATCCTGAGGGGCTCCTTATCCAAACTGACAATTCCTCATTTTAGAGCTTTTGGAAAATACGTGATATTGAACATTAAGTAATTACATTTAATTTCCAGAGTTGGTATTGCTGGGTAGAGGGAGGGATTGAATGGTTACCCAGGCAGTGTTATGGTGGGGCACATTGGGGGTGTTCTCAATGGGGAGAGATTATTTGTGCCTCAGGTCCTGAGAAACAGGTCAGCAAGAGCCATAGCATACTGGATGGGAGCAAACCCTCCCTTATAAGCCAACTGACAAAGATTCAGTGCATAAACTGTAATTGAAACAGATTTTAACTCATAACTGTAAAAAGACTTTTAAATTTATACCTAACGGACCTAGAAAAAGAACAACAAACAGAGCTCAAGGTTAGTAGAAAGAAGGAAATAGTAAATATCAGAGAAGAAATAAATAAAATAGAGGCTAAAAAAACAAAAGAAAAGATCATGATATAAGGAGCTGTTTCTTTGAAAAGATAAACAAAATTGATGAACTTTTAGCTGGAAAAAGAGAGAGGGCACAAATAAATAAAATCGGAAATGAAAGAGGAGCATTAATAATTGACACCAAAGAAATACAAAACATTATAAAGAAATTCTATGAGAAATTAATTATATGCCAACAAATTAGACGACCTCGAAGAAATGGATAAATTTCTAGAAACATACAATCTTCCAAAACTGAATCACGAAGAAATAAAAAACCTGAATAGACTAATTACTAGTAACAAAATTGAATCAGTGATTTAAAAACTCCCAACAAACAAAAGTTCAGGACCAAATGACATCAGGGGTAAATTATACCAAATAGTTAAAGAAGAGTTAATACCTAACTCTTCAAACTATTCAAGAAAAAAAAAAATGAGGAGGGAAAGCTTCCAAATACATTCTAGGAGGCCATCATTACCCTGATATCGAAAGCAGACATAGACACTACAAAAAAAGAAAACTACTGGCCAATATCCCTGATGAACATAGATGCAAAAATCCTCAACAAAATAATATCAAACTACATTTAACAATACATTAGAAGGATCATTCACACAATCAAGTGGGATTTATTGTGGGGATTCAAGAATTATTTAATATTTGCAAATCAATCAATGTGATACATTGTATCAACAAGAATAAAAATCATATGATCGTCTCAATAGATGCAGAAAAAGCATCTGTCAAGGTACAATATGCATTCTGATAAAAACTCTCAACACAGTGGGTTTAGAGGAAACATTCCTCAACATAATAAAGGCCATATGTGAAAAACTCACAGCTAACATCATACTTAATGGTGAAAAACTGAGAGCTTTTCCCCTAAGATCAGAAACAAAAAAAGGATGTCTGCTCTCACAACTTTTATTCAACATAGTACTGGAAGTGCTAGCCACAGTGGTCAGACAAGAAAAGAAATCAAAGTCATTTGAATTGGTAAGGAAGAAGTAAAACTGTCACTATATGCAGATGACATGATGCTACAAATAGAAAACCTTAAAGACTCCACCAAAAAACTATAAGAACTGATACATGAATTCAATAAAGTTGCAGGATACAAAATTAATACACAGAAATTGGTTTCATTTCTATACACCGATAACAAAGTAGCAGAAAGAAAAATTAAGGAATTAATCCCATTTACAATTATGCCAGAAAGAATAAAATATCTAGGAATAAACCGAACCAAAGAGGTGAAAGGCTTATACTCTAAGAACTATAAAACACTGATTGAAAAAAATGAAGATGACACAAATAAATAGAAAGATATTCCATGTTAATGGTTTGGGAGAATTAGTATTGTTAAAATGTCCACACTATCCAAAAGGAAACTACAGATTCAGTGCAATCTTTATCAAAATACCAACAATATTCTTCAGAGAACTAGAACAAATAATACTAAAATTTATGAACCAACAAGGATCCTAACTTGCTAACACAATCTTGAGAAAGAAGAACAAAGCTAGAGGAATCAGAATCCCAAATTTCAAGATTTACCACAAAACTACAGCAATTAAAACAGCGTGGTACCGGCACAACAACAGACACAAAGCTCAATAGAACAGAATAGAGATCCCAGAAATAGACCCATGCTTATATGGCCAATTAATCTATGACAAAGGAGGCAAAAATATGCAATAGGAAAAGACAGTCTTTCAATAAATTGTACTGGCAAAACTGGACAACCAAATGCAAAAGGATGAAACTGGAAAACTTTCTCATACCATACACAGAAATAAATTCAACATGGATTAAAAACTTAAATGTGAGACCCGAAACCATAAAACTGCTAGAAGAAAACACAGGCAGTAATATCTTGACATTGGCCATAGGAACATTTTTCTAGATATGTCTCCTGGGGCAAGGGAAACAAAAGTAAAATTAAACTATTGGAACTACACCAAAGGAAACCATCAACCAAACAAAAAGACAATCTACTGAATGACAGAAAATATTTGCAAATAATATATCTGGTAAGAGGTTAATTCCAAAATACATAAAAATTTCTACAACTTAAAACCAAAAAAAAAATCCCAAACAATATAGTTTAAAAATGGACAGAGTACTTAAGTAGACATTTTTCTAAAGAAAGCATACAGATGGCCAACAGACACATGACAAGATGCTCAACATCACTAATCATTAGGAAAATGCAAATCAAAACTACAGTGAAATATCACCTTATACATGTCAGAATGGCTAAAATAGAAAAAATAAGAAATGACAAGTATTGGTGAAGATGTGGGAAAAAAAGGAACCCTCATACACTGTTGCCAGGAATATAAGTTTGTACAGCCTCTATAGAAAACAATATGAAGGTTCCTCAAAAAATTAAAAATAGAACTACTATATGACCCAATAATTCCACTGCTGACTACTTACCCAAAGAAAACAAAAGCACTAATTTGAAAAGATTTATAAACACCCATTTATTGCAGCATTATTTACAATAGCTAAAGTATGAAAGCAACCCAAGTGTCCATCAGTAGATGAATGGATAAAGAAGATGTGGTATACATACACACACACACACACACACACACACGAATTGAAATGTCATAAAAAGGGATGAGATCTTGCCATTTATGATTATGTGGATGGACTTTGGACTTAGAGGGTATTATGTTAAGTGAATTAAGTATACAGAGAAAGAGAGATACCATATGATTTCACTTATATGTAGAATCTTTAAAAAAAACTAAATGAATATACAAACAAATAAAAAGCAAAAACAGACTCAGAAATACAGAGAACACACTGGTGGTTGCCAGAGTGGGGGTGTAGAAGGGAATGGGAAAATAGGTGAAGAGGAGTGGGAGATACAGGCTTCCAGTTATGGAATGAATAAGTCACAAGAATAAAAGATACAGCAAAGGGAATATAGTCAATGGTACTATAATAGTGCTGTATGGTGACAGAGGGTAGCCACACTTGTGGTGAGCATAGAATAATGTATAGACTTGTCAAATCGCTATGTGGTACATCTGAAACTAATGTAACATTATTTGTCAACTATACTTCAATTAAAAAAATAATAAGACAAAGACTTAGTAATAAGTGCCCTGAACAAAAGGCAGAAATTAATTCAATAGAAATATTGAGGACAAGAGCCACAGGGACACACACAAGAATCTAGGGGTGCTTGGGAGGCTCAGTCAGTTAAGCGTCTGACTCTTGGTTGTGGTTAAGGTCATGGTCTCAAGGTTTGTGGGATCAAGCCTTGCATGAGGCTTGCAATGAGAGTGCAGACCGTGCTTGGGATTCTCTCTCTTTCTCTCCCTTTCTCTCTTTCTCTCTCTCTCTCGATTTCTAAGTTTCTTCAATAAAGCCTTAGAAAAAGAACTCAGAAGGTTCTACAGCTAAGACAACTTCCTTTAAATTATCACCATTCTCTTAAGAATGAGAAGTCGTGGGGCAAGTGGATGGCTCAACCAGTTAAGCCTCTCACTTGGGCTCAGGTCATGATCTCGTGGTTCACAAGTTTGAGCCCCATGACAGGCTTTGCACTGAAAGTTCAGAGCCTGGAGCCTGCCTCTGATTCTGTGTCTCCCTCTCTCTCTGCTCCTCCCCCAACTCACACTCTGTCTCTCAATAAATAAACATTAAAAATTTTAGAAAAAAAAGAATGAGAAGTGGCATTTGAAACTAGAATCCACTTTATAGTCTTGGCAGATTGTGTTATTCAAGTATAATCAGCCTACATGTTCTTTTTAGAACGGACTGTCGTTTCTTTCTACAATCTTCATAAATTTCTGTAAGCATTCCTAGAGAAAGAGGGCTCTTCCTAGCCAGAATAAAGCAAATTAGATAAGCAAAGCCTCTTCTTTACCAGAGCTGTGTTCTCTGTTCTTAGTTTCATCCAGCTTCAAGTAGCAAGTGTTTTGAAGAAACAATCTCATCAAGCAAACATCTTTCTCTTTACTTTAAACTCCATTATCTCCTCTTGGAAGAGCACCTTGGCTCCAAGCAAAATGGTGAGAGCTACAGCCTAAGTATTGCTTACACTAAGCAAAGTCCCGATACCTTTTGAAAGACTTCATTCCTTTAACAGCTTATATGTACTGCAATATGTATAAGTTTGTGAAGTAAATGATAATAACCACAAAACAATTTCCAGAGCTGTGTTCCAAAAATAAAGGTCTGAGATGCCTCCTCAGGTGAGTAGAATAAGGCTGGACAACCCAGCACTAAAAGGCAATGGAGTATACAAAAAAACAAAGAAAGAAACAAGGCCCCAGTCTTCATGCTGATGGAGCTGGCAGATATATTTTCTTTATAGGCCAACTTTCCCCCACCTTCCCTAATGTCCCTAATAATGTCTGGCTAGATTATTGTTGTATGACCCGGGAATTCTGGGAATTCAAAATAAATATAGGCAATGTGTTTGTAAATGGGATTAGTATGAGAGTACAGAACCTTGAAAGAAAAGTCAGTATGTGCTCAGAAATTGTTTTCATGTCATTTTTATTTGAGACTAGAGAGTCAAAGAAGAAATATTAGGGAAAAAAACATCTATTCTAATGGGGACATGAAGGCTTTAACTCAGTGTGTAAAAAAGAAAAATGGGAAAGGAAAACATGTTCAACATTTCCTTTTTAACCCCAGTGGATACACAGATAAGGATTGGGGAGGCAACACCTAAAACCATGAATTAATTACATAGTCTTCGACTAGTATAGGGTTTGGGATTCTGAAGACCATGCAGTTTATAGACCCCCAACTAAAGGGCTCTCCCAATATCACCCAATGTAAGGGTGCCATCAAATTCCCCTGCAGCTACAACACTAGCACTTTTATATCCAGCAGAAAAGTACATTTATGAGCTCACACTTGTGTTTATGAGCCTGACCCATCACCCTAGGGCTCCACGTGTCTCTTTATAACTGAATCTGAGGCCTTTCGAACAAAAAGAAAGGAAAAAAATTCAATCATGATTTTTGATGCTGTGATTCAAAGTGCTAGTGTATGCTTTGAGAGAGCTGTAAGAACATATTCACAGGGGTATATCTGGGTAGCAACAGAGCAAAAACATTTTATAGAAAATTATAAAAACTTGAAAAAAAAGTTCTCCTCAGGTAAAATCCAGCTCCTGTCATTGTTCAAGATGATCTTGCTTATCCTAGGCCACACACTTTGAAATGCCCAGGTAATACAAATTATTTCCTCCTAGCCAATTAGTAGCTGTGTTAAACCCAAATAATAGCAAGTGACCCTAGAGTCTGGGAAAGTTCAAAGTCCACTGTCTCATTTCCTGATGCCCTGAAATACAGGTTCCCAGCACTGTGGCTCTTTTTTTTTTTTTTTTTTATTTATTTTTGAGACAGAGAGAGACAGAGCATGAACGGGGGAGGGTCAGAGAGAGAGGGAGACACAGAATCTGAAACAGGCTCCAGGCTCTGAGCTGTCAGCACAGAGCCCGACGCAGGGCTCGAACTCACGGACCGCGAGATCATGACCTGAGCCGAAGTCAGACGCCCAACCGAGTGAGCCACCCAGGCGCCCCGCACTGTGGCTCTTTGAATGGACAAAGGAAAATTGCCATAGTTTTACTCTTCTACTTTCATCCTTTTGCCCAATTTTAAAGACTTTACCATGCAAATCACAACAAGGGAAGGAAAATCTGCCCATGGTTCTAAATGATTTTTTTTAAATGTCATTTTTTGTTTCTAAAGACAAAAATGTTATCATAGCTTCATGTATATTTGTGCTCCCTTTCTAAGACCAGAAAAGTGTGAGTTTAGTGAGGAAAATCAGGACAAAAGCAGAAAGAAACAACCTATTTAAAATAAGCCAGGAGCCACACACAAAAAAAAAAAAAAAAAAAAAAAAAGATACCCAGGAATAAACTTAACCAAACTCTGAAAACTATAAAACACTGATGAAAGAAATTGAAGATGACACAAAGAAATGGAAAGATATTCCATGCTCATGGGTTGAAAGAACAAATATTGTTAAAATGTCTATACTACCCAAAGGAATCTAGACATTTAATGCAATCCCTATCAAACTACCAACAGAATTTTTGACAGAACTAGAATAAAAATCCTAAAATTGTATGGAACCACAAAAGACCTCGAATAGCCAAAGCAATCCTGAAAAAAAATACAAAGCTGGAGGCATCATAGTTCTATACTTCAAATTATATTACAAAGCTGTAGTAATCAAAACACATGGTACGGACACAAAAATAGACACATAGATCAATAGAATGGAATAGAAAACCCAGAAATGAACTCACAATTATATGGGCAATCTTCAGTAAAGCAGGAAAGAATAAACAATGGGAAAATGACAATGTCTTCAACAAATGGTTTTGGGAAAACTGGACAGCCACATGCAAAAGAATGAAACTGGACCACTTCCTTACATTATACACAAAACTAAATTCAAAATGGATTAAAGACCAAGATGTGAGACCTAAAACCATAAAAATCCCAGTAGAGAACACTGGCAGTAACCTCTTTGACATTTGCTGTAGCATTTTTTCTTTTCTAGATACGTCTCCTGAGGCAAGGGAAACAAAAGCAAAAATAAACTATTGGGACTCTGTCAAAATAAAAAGCTTCCACACAGCAAAGGAAACAATTAACAAAACTAAAAGGCAATCGATGGAATGGAAAAAGATATTTGCAAATGACATATCCAATAAAGGATTAGTATCCAAAATATATAATGAACCTAAAAAACTCAACACCCAAAAACTAAATAATCCAATTAAAAAAATGGGCAGAAGACATGAATAGACACTTCTCCAAAGAAGACATACAGATGGCCAACAAACACGTGAAAAGATGTTCATCATCACTTACCATCAGGGAAATGCAAGTCAAAACTACAATGAGATAGCATCTCACACTTGTCAGAATGGCCAAAATCAACAACACAAGAAACAAGTGTTGGTGAGGATGTGGAGAAAAAGGAACCCTCATGCATTATTGGTGGGAATGCAAATTTGTGCAGCTACTGGGGAAAACAGTATGGAGTTTTCTCAAAAAGTTAAAAATAGAACTACTGTACAACCCAGCAATTGCACTACTGGATTATTTACCCCCAAAATACAAAAACCCTAATTCAAAGGGCCACATGCACCCCTATGTTTATAGCAGCATTATTTACAATAGCCAAGATATGGATGCAGACCAAGTGCCCATCAATTGACAAATGGATAAAGAAGATGTGGTATAAAAATATAATGGACTATTATTCAGCCATAAAAAAAGAATGAAATCTTGCCATTTGTAACGATGTGGTTGGAGCTAGAGTATATTGTGTAAGTGAAATAAGTCAGTCAGAGAAATATGATTTCACTCATATGTGGAATTTAAGAAACACAACAAGTGAGCAAAAGGAAAGAGAGAGAAAGAGACAGAGAGATGGAGAAAGAGAGAAACCAAGAAACAGACTATTAACTATAGGGAACTGATGGTTGCCAGAGGGGGAGTTGGGTGGAGGGATGGATGCAATAGGTGATGGTGATTAAGGAAGGCACTTGTGATGAGCACCAGGTATTGTACGGAAGTGTTGAAATGCTGTATTGTACACCTGAAACTAATATTACACTGTATGTTAACTGACTAGAATTGAAATAAAAACTTAAAAAAGAAACAATAAAATAAGCCAGAGCCTGCTTAAATTTTGTTTGGCTTTCTAGAAAATTATTTTATCCATTTTCTCTTTCTTTTGGAGAAAGGAAGCCTGTTAGCAGGGAGAGTATGAATTTTATCAAGGGAGTGATAAGCTTCCTTCTCTATGTAAAATCATAATCCAACCCACAATGTGTTGTCGCAGTAAGCACCTACATGACCCACATATTGGGGTCACCTGTTTCTACTGGTGAATGTTTACTTGTATTTTTATTTCACAATCTTTTCTAAGTGAAGTTTAAAGCATCACTGATAGCATGGTGTGGCTCTAAGAAATGAAGAAATGAGTGGTGAGATTGTAGAAAACAGGAAGAGATTATTTATGATCATATCGATCCTTGAGGTTATATCCACTGGTCTCCTTAGTATGGTCAGCATCTAAGTTTCCTAGGGCTGCTGTAGCAAAGTTCCACAAACTCTGTGGCTTAGAACAACAGAAATATATTCTCTCACAGTTCTGGAAGCTAGAAGTCAGAAATCAAGGGACCGGCAAGTTTGGTCCCTTCTGGAGGCTCTGAAGGAGAGTCTGTCTTGTGCCTCCCTCCTAGCCTCTGGGGGTTGCCAATATCTTATTCCTTGGCTTGCAGATGCATTGCTGTAATATCTACCTC
Organism: Panthera tigris; assembly: GCF_018350195.1. Lineage (NCBI taxonomy): Eukaryota > Metazoa > Chordata > Mammalia > Carnivora > Felidae > Panthera > Panthera tigris. The sequence goes on along the minus strand of NC_056664.1, from coordinate 75,088,316 downwards.
CATCATCACACGGTGTTCCTCTCTACCTATCTCTCTGTTTTCTCTTCTTATAAGAATGCTAGTCATATTGAATAAGGGGCCCTCCCTACTTCATCTTAATTTATATCTTAATTACATCTGCAAAGACCCTTTTCCCAAATAAGTTCACAGTTACAGGTACCAAGGAAAATGACCTCAACATATCTTTGTGTTGACACTATTCAACTCACAACAGTCAGAATTTTTTTTTTCTTTCTGATTTTAACAAAAGTGATTGAAAGCCAAGAACCCATCTTGTGTAACCATAATGTGGTCCTATCCACCACTAAAATGTACACCTTTGGCTTAACCTATGAGATTTGGATGTTAGCAAGTTATATGTTATACAGAAGGCCATAACTTAGCAACTAGCTTTTAAAAGAAATCCATCAGGGACATCTGGGTGGCTCAGTAGGTTAAGCATCCAACTCTTGATTTCGGCTCAGGTCATGATCTCATGATCTTTAGTCGAGCCCCATATAGGGCTCTGTGCTGGCCACGAATCCTGCTTAAGATTCTATCTCTCCCTCTCCTTCTGCCCCTCCCCTGCTCGCACGCACATGTGCACACTCTCTCCCTCAAAATAAAATAAAATAAAATAAAATAAAATAAAATAAAATAAATAAGAAATCTGTTAGGCCAGTACCCTTTGGCCTCATTAAAACAACCCATTTGAGTTGCTACATTTGGGCAAGCTCTAGAAATATCCTATTTGAGGTTGGTATCTAGCATCCAGACTTACCATCTATGATAAGAGACCAAAATTTAGAGTGTTGGAGTTTATGGAACCCACATCTTGGATGACTAACTGGGGGTTACAAAACTGGATACCCACTTTGGAAGTTTCCTCCATGACCTACAAAACTTGTGCTTTTCCAGTGTAATTCCAGGACAAGATTGCTTGGGAAGTAATTTTTCTGATTTCAAAATAGTAATAGGAGAATTGCTTTAGCAGTGGTTCCACTGAAATTGGCTCCACTGGGTGTTAGTCCCTCCATTCTTGAAGGGATCCTGGCCAGGAGCCTCTTACCATGGACATTTGAGTTAGGACAACCCAACGTCTTAATTTAGCAGGCCAATCAGACAACTTTGAGAAAAAGGCAGAATAGAGAGAAATCATCAAGCTGTTGTGACTGACTCCTCCAGCTTTACCAATTGGAATTAAATACCATGAAACCAGCGACTAAACTGTAGTAATTATATATTGTAACAACTACAGTAATTTCTTTTTTTTATATTTTTAAAAAATCTTTATTTATTTTTGAGAGAAACAGCGTGTGAGCAGGGGAGGGGCAGAGAGAAAGGGAGACACAAAATCTGAAGCAGGCTCCAGGCTCTGAGCTGTCAGCACAGAGCCTGACACGGGGCTCAAACTCACGAACTGTGAGATCATGACCTGAGCCGAAGTCGGACACTCAACCGACTGAGCCACCCAGGCACCCCTCTTTTATGTCCATATTTCCCCCAACATTTTACAATGAAAATTTTCAAGTATACAGTAAAATTGAAATAATTTTATAGTGAACATCACCTAGATTCTATCATTAGCATTTCACTATACTTGCTTTTTCATATAAGTATCCATTGGTCCACCCTCTGTCCACTGATCAATCTGTCTTATTTTTATGCATTTTAAAGTAAATTACAGACATCAGTACATACCCCCTAAGTACTTCAGCATGCATATTATTAACTAGAGATTTCTACAGTTTCTAAAGTTGTGGAATAGGCCACATACAGTACTATGAGATATTTATGGAGGAATGCATAGCACATCCATGAGGATATATTTCATTTCATAAGTGTCCAAGTAGCATATTCCTTTCCTGAGCATTTCAGTAAAATTTAGAATACAAGATAAGCATGGTTATAGAGCTTAGATTAATATATTTTATTTTAAAAATATAAAAAATTCATTAAACCATCTTATTCACAACTATTGGTATTACATCCCTCCCTGGGCATATATACAAGAACTTGGGTTGGTATTGCTTCACAATTTAGGTCTCATGGGTTCCCAGCTGTTGTATAACAATAGTGAATTTGCTGACTTTGGTTCTCTCCAAGGACCACAATCATTACATTTCTACTAGGTCATTTCTCATACTGCTTTCCTATACTATAATCTTCTTTCAAACACAAGCTTAAACTTGATGTCTTGTCAACAAAAATTCCATAAAGTCTAACCCTATATTTTATTAATATTTGTCAAACACTATCTTTCCATTAAAGAGAAAGCACTATTTCTTTCCATTTACGCCCCATCTATTTTCATGAATTGCTGTACATTGCAGAGATTGCCTTGATAATATATCCCTGTTCTGATGGCAAAAGTTGCAAGTAAACATAGAATTTCATTGATTAAGTGGAGAGAGAGAAACAGGACAGGAAGCCACATGGGCTTAAAAAATGATTGAAGCTATTAACTCTCTATAAGGAGATCAGAAAACAGCAATGTAAGAACTCAGGGAAGGGATGGCGAATCAATGGGTATTGATGAAAGGTGAGCTAGTGGAAACAAGCAGAGAATCAAAAGGAAAAAAAAATCATAGAAATAAGGCAAAATTGGAGGGACCACAAATCAAATAAAATAAACACGGTAAAATAATCAAAACAAAAAAAATTATTTCTTTAAAAGTTGAAAAGGGGGCGCCTGGGTGGCTCAGTCGGTTAAGCGTCCCACTTCGGCTCAGGTCACGATCTCGCGGTCCGCGGGTTCGAGCCCCGCGTTGGGCTCTGGGCTGATGGCTCAGAGCCTGGAGCCTGCTTCCGATTCTGTGTTTCCCTCTCTCTCTGCCCCTCCCCCGTTCATGCTGTGTCTCTCTCTGTCTGAAAAATAAATAAACGTTAAAAAAAAAAATTAAAAAAAAAAGTTGAAAAGAATTAGGGAGAAAATGATATAGAAACAGACTAAGGAAATCCGACACATATTTGGAATTACAAAAAAAAAAAAAAAAGAAAAAAAGAAAAGAAAAGAAAAGAAAAGAAAGAAATAAGAAAAGACAATATAAAGATTAGAGGGACAGAAACAAAATGGTAAACATTATACCCTCCCTGCAATAGAGAAATGTAAATGTTGTATGCCCAGTAGTATAAAAGTGATTTAAGTATCACAGATTGAAATGGGCATAAGGGAAAAAGGTGAGAGGAAGAGTAAGTACAATGATCTGTAATGTATCTGAGTGAAATCATTTAAAGATGGAAGTGAAGTAATAGAAATACGAGCATATATAAGTTGCACAAAGGTAAATTTTAAAAATATATTATTGATCAAAATTGGGAGGGCAGGGGGAGGAAGTTGAGAGAATGATGTGCAAATAAGCTAATCATCTGTTCATAGCAGGGAAAAAGAGATATCGTGTCTAAAAAATTAAAGGGCTAAGGGGATTATATATTTATAATTACACAAGTAACCACAAAACACTGAATTTTCTAAATATAAAATGAAACACCCATATCAAAATAAAGAAAATAAATCATGGAGTAAAATGTTTTTTTAAAACAATAAAACCAACAAATATAAAAAATATGATAAGATGAAGCCCACTTATTATTTTATAATAAAAATTATATTTAAATTTGTATTATAAAATTATAAATTTTAATAATATAATTTAATTATAAATTATTATAAAATTATAAAATTATAAATTATATATAAATTTTATTATAAAAAATAATAATATGAAGCCCATTTATTATTTTTCAAATTAATAAATATACATGGATTTAACTCATCTATGAAACGAAAAAGAATTGTAGACTAGATCAAAAGGTAAAACACAGTTTCAAGCTAAAACAAAGTGATTCAGAGAAATGAAAAATAAATGGGTAAAATTACACATATCAGGTAAATATAAACCAAAAGAAAGCAGGCATTTCAACTCTAATATCAGAGTAAGTGGATTACCAGAAAAAGAAAATTAAAGGAGACAATAAAAAGGCATTTTATACTCCTAAAATTTGCAATTAATGATAAGTGTGTGACAGCTAGAAATATTTACTTAAGCACAAAATAACACAGATACATTTTCATAATTCAGAAAGGATAGGAAATACCAGAAATGGACAAAAACATTTCTAGCAGGAGACTTTAATCCATCTTTCAGTCCATGAGAGATAAATTGGAAAAAGACAAGAATATAGAAAACTTAGATCACAAAATTAATAGGATAGATAAATTAATAGATATCTGATATTCAAAAAGTAGAAAGGCGCCTGGGTGGCTGGCTCAGTTGGTTAAGCCCCTGACCCTTGATTTCAGCTCAGGTCCTGATCTCATGGTTTGTGGAATCAAGCCCTGCGTTGGACTCACTGTGACAATGTGGAGCCTGGGGAGTCTCTCTCCCTCTGTCCCTGCCCCTCCCCTGCTCTCTCTCTCTCTCTCTCAAAATAAATAAACATTTAAAAAAAAAACAAAAATAGAGAGTATATGTTTTTAAGCATCCATGGTACAGTCACCAAAAAAAAAAAAAAGTTTTTTAGTTGATTTATTTATTTTTGAGAGAGAGAGAGCAAGCATGAGTGGGGGGTGGGCACAGAGAGAGTGAGAGAGAGCATCCCAAACAGGCTCCACACTGTCAGCACAGAGCCTGATGTGGGATTTGAACTTATGAAACTGTGAGATCATGACCTAAGTCGGGATCAAGAGTCAGATGCTTGACCAACTGAGCCACCCAGACTCCCGAACAGTCACCAAAATTGACCAGACTAAGTAACAAGGAAAATCCCAATAAATTCTTTATGCTAATGAGTTTTACCATCTGAGAAGATAAATGCCTTTCTATTTATCTAAGTCTTATTTTTCCTTAGGAGCATTTTATCATTTAATTCATATAGGTTTTTGCCTAATTATTACTACCTTTAGTTTCTGCTATTTTCTCTTATTTGTCACTATTGTTTTTTTTAATTTTTTTTAACGTTTATTTATTTTTGAGACAGAGAGAGACAGAGCATGAACGGGGGAGGGTCAGAGAGAGGGAGACACAGAATCCGAAACAGGCTCCAGGCTCTGAGCTGTCAGCACAGAGCCCGACGCGGGGCTCGAACTCACGGACCGCGAGATCATGACCTGAGCCCAAGTCGGATGCTTAACCAACTGAGCCACCCAGGCACCCCTATTTGTCACTATTGTTAATAGGCTCTTTCATTCCACCATTCTGTTATATTGACTATAAGTATGTATATAGAGAGAATTATATATATATATAATTTTTGAATATTAGTTTTATACTATGCTCCTTTACTGAACTATAGAAGATTTTTCAGCTGATTTTTGTTGTTGATGCATGCCAGGAAACTGCAGTCCACTTCACAGCGCCTCTATAGTCCTGGGGAAGGTGGCCAGGAGGGGAACCTGAAGGTTCCTGCAAATACTCCTGGCAGCTGAAACCCACTTATCTGCCTTCACTGCTGGAAGAGAACATGATTTCTGCCTTCTTTCCACTTTCCAAAGCAATATAGGTGTGCATTTTATTCATACAATATAAATTGCATCCAGAGGGGAAAGTGAGCCTAATAAATGTACTTTTCAGCTTCCAGCCCCCATGATACAGGAGAAGCATGACAGGGGATATGAACGAATACAATTTACAAAAAAAAAAAAAAAAAAAAAAAAGGATCCAACATGAATATAAAATATATAAAAAGTTCATAAGATGTCAATAAGATTTAGAAAAGTGGCCAAAGGATATAAACAGTTCACAGAAAAATCAGCAAAGGTATGAGTAAACAGTTAAAGAAAATGATGCCTATAAAATGTTTCTTAAATAAATGAAAGTATTTCACATTCACCTATATGAGAAATGCAAATGTAATGTACCCCAGCATAAGCGTTTTCATTGTTTGACTGGAAACATCATAATGTTGGCAGTACACTGTACTGGTGAGTGTATGAGGAAACAAGATCTCTCCTATTATAGTGGGACAGTGTGGTTTAGCATTATCTATTAAAATTACAATTGTATATATATTTCATTTAACATAGAAATTCCGCTCCCAAGAATTTATCCACCAGATATGTTTGCAGGTGTGAAATTGTGTAGCAAATATCTTCACACAACTAACTGTCCATCAATTGGGGGTAGGTTATATTATGTTGTAGTCATACAATAGATTACTACCATCTTCAAAAAGAATGAAGAGGGAGGAGTTAAGATGGCAAAATAGTAAAGGGACCCTGGACTTGTCTTGTCCCCCAAACATAGCTAGATCAACATCAAACCATTTTGAACACCCAAGAAATCGATCTGGGGATTAAAGAAAATCTTCACAATTTGAGGGAAAGAACACGGCAGGTAGCTGGTATGGAGAAGTTGGGCAAGAAAAGAACTACAGTGCCACAGAAGGGAGGGAGTCATTTTTGCGGAGAGGAGAAAGAGGGGGAGAGAGAGCAGCACAGTGGATTTGTGCAAGAAAGCACTCCCTGAAAGCAATGAGAGAGAAAGAATGAAAACACATACAGGGGACTGCACAAGAAAACTGTCCCCCAAAACCATTGACGGGGGAAAGGTGTTTTTCGTTTTTTGGGTTTTTTGCCAGTTTTTTCTCATAAACAATGGAGCACAGAGTCTGAAGTTTCAGAGGTCAGTCCCTGGTGGTACTCCCATGAGGAAGCAGGGTGGAGCCCCTGGATCAAGCAGTGAGGTCTGAGGATCGCCTGGATTGCAGAGAGAAGCGCTTCCCCTGCTTGGAGTGCATTTGGTGGAGGCGATACAGGTTCTCCACAGGCAAAAGACCCACCAGGAGCCATCAAGCCCCCATGTTCACCTGTATAGGGGAAACTGGACCTAGCTTTATTTGGGTATTTTTATTTGTCCATTTGTTTGTTTGCTTTGTTGTTGTTGTTGCTTCTGTTTTTGTTTTTGTTGTTATTGTTGTTTTTGTTTCTTGGATACAGAAACAGCCAATTTTTTTATTTTATTATTTTTTTAATTAGTAATTTTTTTCTCTCTTTTCTTTTTTCTCTTTTAAAAAATTTTTTTAATGTTTATTTGTTTTTGAGAGACAGAGCATGAGCAGGAGAGGGGCAGAGAGAGAGAGGGAGACACAGAGTCCAAACCAGGCTCCAGGCTCTGAGCTGTCAGCACAGAGCCTGATGAGGGGCTTGAACTCAAGAGTGGTGAGATCATGACCTGAGGTGAAACCCAATGCTTAACCGACTGAGCCACCCAGGTGCCCCTCTCTTTTTTTGTATCAAGCTTCTCTTAACAAGAAGACCAAAACACACCTAGGATCCAACTTCCTTTATTTGATTTTTTTAAAAAAAATTTATTTCATACTATTATTATTGTTGTTGTTGTTTCTTCCTCCAAAATGACAAGATGGGGGAATTCACCTCAAAAGAAAGAACAGGAGGGGCGCCTGGGTGGCTCAGTCGGTTAAGCTGCCGACTTCGGCTCAGGTCATGATCTCGCGGTCCGTGATTTCGAGCCCTGCGTCAGGCTCTGTGCTGATGGCTCAGAGCCTGGAGCCTGCTTCCGATTCTGTGTCTCCCTCTCTCTCTGCCCCTCCCCCGTTCATGCTCTGTCTCTCTCTGTCTCAAAAATAAATAAACGTTAAAAAAAAAAAAAAAAAAGAACAGGAAGAAATGATGGCCAGAGATTTAGTCCATGCAGATATAAATAAGATGCCTGAACTAGAATTTAAAACAACAATCATACAGATACTAGCTGGGTTTGAAAAAAGCATAGAAGACAGCTGAGAACCACTTTTTGCAGAGAAAAAAGAACTAAAATTTAGTCAGACCAAAATTAAAAATGCTATAACCAAGATGCAAACCCAAATGGAGGCCATAAAAATGAAGATGGACAAGGCACAGGAGCAAATTAGTGGTATAGAGGATAAAAATGTGGAAAATAATGAAGCTGAAAGGAAGAGGGAAACAAAGGTCAGGGATCACGAAGACAGACTCAGCAATTTATTATAACATGATAACATTTGTATCATAGAAGTCCCAGAAGATCCAAAGAGAGAAAGAGGGGCAGGTTTATGTAAACAAATTATGGCTGAAAACTTCCCTAATCTGGGGAAGGGCACAGACATCAAAATCCAAAAAGCATATAGAATTCCCATTAATTTCAGCAAAAGCCAGCCATTGTCAAGACATACAGTCAAACTCACAAAATGCATTGACAAGGAAAGAATCCTGAAAGCAGCAAGGGAAAAAGTCTTTAACTTACAAGGGAAGACTGACAATGTTTGCAGCAGATCTGTCTACAGAAACTTGCCAAGCCAGAAAGTAGTGGCAAGATATATTCAACATGCTGAATGGAAAAAAATATGCAGCCAAGGATATTCTATCCAGCAAGGCTGTCATTCAAAATAGAAGAAGAGATAAAGAGTTTCCCAGACAAACAAAAACTAAAGGAGTTTATGGCAACTAAACCAGCCCTGCAAGAAAATTTAAGGGGGACTCTTTGAGTGGAGAAAGAAAAAGACCAAAAGCAGCAGCAGCAGCAGCAGCAGCAGCAACAACAACAGCAACAACAAAATAGAAAGGACCAGAGAGCATCACCAGAAACACCAACTCTACAGGTAATACAATGGCACTAGGTTCATATCCTTCAATAATCACTCTGAATGTAAATGGCCTAATGTTCCAATCAAAAGACATATGGTATCAGAATGAATAAAAAAAAACCTCAAAAACCAACAAGATCCATCTATATGTTACCTACAAGAGACTCATGTTAGACCTAAAGATGCCTGCAGATGGAAAGTGAGGGGATGGAGAGCCATCTTTCATGATAATAGATGTCAAAAGAAAGCCAGACTAGCCATACTTACATCAGACAAACTAGATTTTACAACATGGGGTGCCTGGGTGGCTCATTCAGTTAAGCATCTGACTTCAGCTCAGGTCATGATCTCACAGTTTGTGAGTTCAAGCCCCATGTCGGGCTCTGTGCTGACAGCTCAAAGTGTGGAGCCTGCTTCAGATTCTGTGTCTCTCTCCCTCTCTCCCTGCTCTACCCTCACTCACACTCTGTCTCTGCCTCTGTCGCTCTGTCTGTCTCTCTCTAAAGTAAATAAACATTAAAAAAAAAAACGAAAACTGTAACAAGAGATGAAAAAGGGCATTATATCATAATTACAGGGTCTATCCATCAAGAAGAGCTAACAATTAGAAATATGCCCCCAACTTGAAGCACCCAAATATATAAATTAATAATAACAAAGAAACTCATTGATAATAATACAATAATAGTAGTGGACTTTAACACCCCACTTACAGCAAGAAACCTAACAGACACCTAAGCAGAAAACCAACAAGGAAGCAATGGCCTTGAATGACACACTGGGCCAGATGGACCTAACAGATATATTCAGAACATTTCATCCTAAAGCAGCAGAATACACATTATTTTGGGATGCACATGGAACATTCTCCAGAATAGATCACATACTGGGTCACAAAACAGCCCTCAACAAGTATAAAAGGATTGAGATCATACCATGCATATTTTCTGATCACAATGCTATGAAACTTGAAGTAAACCACAAGAAAAAATTTGGAAATCCCTCAAACACATAGAGGTTAAAGAACATCCTACTAAAGAATTGTTGGGTTAACCAGGAAATTAAAGAAGAAATTAAAAAATACAAGGAAGCAAGTGAAAATGAAAACACTATAGTCCAAAACCTATAGGATGCAGCAAAGGCAGTCCTAAGAGGAAAGTACATTGCAATTCAGGCTTATATCAAGAACCAAGAAAGGTCCCAAATACTCAATCTAACCTTACACCTAAAGGACGTATAAAAGGAACAGCAAATAAAGCCTGAAGCTAGCAGAAGAAGGGAAATAAAGATTATAACAGAAATAAATGATATAGAAACAAACAAACAAAAACGGTAGAACAAATCAATGAAACTAAGAGCTGGTTCTTTGAAAGAATTAACAAAATTGATAAACTTCTAGCCAGACTTATCAAAAAAAAAAAAAAAAAAAAAAAAAAGAAAGGACCCAAATAGGTAAAATCATGAATGAAAGAGAGAGATCACAACAAACATTGCAGAAATACAAACAATTATAAAAGAATACTATGAAAAATTATATGCCAACAAACTGGGCAATCTGGAAGAAATGGACAAATTCCTAGAAACTCATACACTACCAAACCTCAAACAGGAAGAAATAGAAAATTTGAACAGACCCATAATCACCAAAGAAATTGAATCAGTAATCAGAAATATCTCAATAAACAAGAGTCCTGGGCCAGATGGCCTCCCAGAGGAATTCTACCATACAAATAAGAGTTAATATCTATTCTTCTCAAACTCTTCCAAAAAATAGAAATAGAATGAAAACTTCCAAACTCATTGTATGAAGCCAGTGTTACCTTAATTCTGAAACCATATAAAGACCCCACTAAAAAGGAGAATTACGGGCCAATAACCCTGATGAACATGGATGCAAAAATTCTCAACAAGATATCAGCAAATCAGATTCAACAGTACATTAAAAGAATTATTCACCATGATCAAGTGGGATTTATTACTGGGTTGCAGGGCTGGTTGAATATTTGCAAATCATATACCATGTTAATAAAAGAAAGGATAAGAATCATATGATCCTGTCAATAGAATCAGAGAAAGCATTGGACAAAATACAGCATCCATTCTTGATAAAAACCCTCAACAAAGTAGGTATAGAAGGAACATACCTCCATTTTATAAAGGCCATATACGAAAGACCCAAAGCTAATATTATTCTCAAAGGGGAAAAACTGAGAGCCTTTCCCCTATAGTGAGGAACAAGACAAGAACATCCAGTCTCACCATTACTATTTAATATAGCACTGGAAGTCAGCCTCAGCAATCAGATAACAAAAAGAAATAAAAGGTACCCAAATAGGCAAGGAAGAAGTCAAACTTACACTATTTGCACGCAACGTGATACTCTATTTAGAAATCCCAAAAGACTCCACCAAAAAATGGCTAGAACTAACACATAAATTCAGCAAAGTCGTAGGATATAAAATCAATGTTCAGAAATCTGTTGCATTTCTATATACCAATAATGAAGCAGCAGAAAAAGAAATCAAGGACTCAGTCCCATTTGCAATTGCACCAAAAACAATAAGATACCTAGGAATAAACCTAACTAAAGAGTTAAAAGATCTGCACTCTGAAAACTATAGAATACTTATGAAAGAAATTGAAGAGGACACAAAGAAATGGAAAAGCACGCCATGCTCGTGGATTGGAAGAATAAACATTGTTAAATTGCCTATACTACCCAAAGCAATCTACACATTTAAAGCAATCCCTATCAAAATACCACCAGAATTTTTTGCAAACTAGAACAAATAATCCTAAAATTTGTATGGAACCACAAAAGATCCTGAATAGCCAAAACAATCCTGAAAAAGAAAAACAAAACTGGAAGCATCACAATTCCAGATTCCAAGCTATATCACAAAGCTGTAGTCATTAAGGCAGTATGGTCTGGCACAAAAACAGACACATAGATTAATGGAACACAATAGAAAACCCAGAAATGGACCCACAACCGTATGGTCAACTCATCTTTGACAAAGCAGGAAAGAATATCCAATGGAAAGAAGACAATCTCTTCAACAAATTGTGCTGGCAAAACTGGACAGCAACATGCAGAAGAATGAAACTGAACCACTTTCTTACACCACGCACAAAAATAAATTCAAAATGGATGAAAGGCCTAAATGTGAGACAGGGAACCATCAAAATCCTAGAGAACACAAGCAATAACTTCTCTGACTTCACTGGAGCAAATACTTATTAGACACATTGCTAAAGGCAAGGGAAACAAAAGCAAACATGAACTATTGGAACTTCATCAAGGTAAAAAATTTCTACACAGTGAAAGAAATAATCAACAAAACTAAAAGGCAGCCTATGGAATGGGAGAAGATATTTGCAAACAACATATCCGATAAAGGGTTAGTATTCAAAATCCATAAAGAACTTTTCAAAATCAACACCTGAAAAACAAATGACCCAGTTAAGAAAGGGGCAGAAGACATGAATAGACGCTTTTACAAAGAAGACATCTAGATGCCCAACAGAAGTTGAAAAGGTGCTCAACATCATTCATCACCGGGGAAATACAAATCAAAACCACAAGAAGGTACCACCTCACACCTGTCAGAATGGCTAAAGTTAACAACATAAGAAACAACAGGTGTTGGCAAGGATGTGGAGAAAGGGGAACTCTCTTGCACAGTTGATGGAAATGCAAACTGGTGCAGCCACTCTGGAGAATAGCCACTCTGGGTGTTCCTCAAGAAACTAAAAATAGAAGTACACTACAATCCAGCAATTGCACTATTAGGTATCTACCCAAAGGATTAAAAAATGCAGATTAGAAGGGGTACATGCACCCCAACACATAGCAGTATTATCAACAATAGCCAAACTATGCAGAGAGCCCAAATGTCCATTGACTGATCAGTGAATAAAGATGTGGTGTATATAAACACAATGGAATATTACTCAGCCATAGGAAAGAATGAAATCTTGCCATTTACCATGACATGGATGGAGCTAGAATGTATTATGCTAAGTGAAATAAGTCAGTCAGAGAAAGACAAATACTATATGATTTCTCTCATATGTGGAGTTTAAGAAACAAAACATATGAACAAATGGTAAGGAGAGGGGGAGAGAGAAGAAAGGGAAACTAACTACAAGAGACTCTTTTTTTTATTTTTATTTTTTAACGTTTATTTATTTTTGAGACAGAGAGAGACAGAGCACGAACGGGGGAGGGGCAAAGAGAGAGGGAGACACAGAATCGGAGGCAGGCTCCAGGCTCTGAGCCATCGGCCCAGAGCCCGACGCAGGGCTCGAACTCACGGACCACGAGATTGTGACTTGAGCCGAAGTCGGACGCTCAACCGTCTGAGCCACCCAGGCGCCCCCACAAGAGATTCTTAAAGACAGAGAAACAAACTGAGGATTGATAGAAGTGGGTGGAGGATGGACTAGATGGGTGATGGGTATTAAGGAGTGCATTTGTTATGATAGGCTAGATACTCCTGAAACTAATACTACACTGTGTGTTAACTAACTAAAATTTGCATTTAAAAAAGGAAGAATAACAATAAAGAAAAACTCTGTGAACTGCTTTGGACATATTTTCAAGACATTAAGTGAAAAAAAAACAAGGTGCAAAACTTTACGTAGAGAAGTCTAACACTTGTTTAAAAAAAAAGAGAAATCACATATATTGCATCAGTTTTTACTTGCTAAAAATTCTAGAAAGGCAAATAGGAAACTAACAATAGTGATTATCTTCGGGAGGGGACTGTAAGAATTGAGCAGATGAAGGACAGGGAGAGAAAGATTCTCTTGGGTTTTATGGTTGGATTACATAAGTATGTTCCCTAGTCAAAAATAAATTAATGAGTTTTCAGATGAAGAAGATTGGCAGAGGAAAAGAACTTGGCACAAGGTCAGTGGAATGCTAAAAAGGCAATATCAAAAGACTTGAGAATAAGCCCCGCAAGGAATGAAGAGTGAGTCTGTATAATTCAGCTTAGAAAAGAGAAAACTGAGAGGTGATAGAACAGAACCCCTACATATAAACTGGCTGCTAGCCATTTGCCATCTTCCCTGAAAACAGGAGATAGGAGAGTTAAAGCATGAATGATTTCACTTCAATATCCAAATAAGACTGCAAATACAGGGCTAGGTTATCAAAAGAATACACAGACTTGCTTTCTCTGAAGCCCACCACTCCTTGAAATACAGAACCCTTCATTCACTAGCCAAAATACCCTGCACTGGCTTTTGGTCCACACCTGGGTGGCTCAGTTGGTTAAGCATTTGACTTCGGCTCAGGTCATGATCTCAGTTTGTGGGTTTGAGCCCTGCATTGGGCTCACTGCTGTCAGTGCAAAGCCCACTTTTGATACTCTGTCCCCTCCTCTCTGTCCTTCTTCTCTTGTGCTTGTGCTCTTTCTCTCTCTCTCTCAAAAATAAATAAACATTTTTAAAAAGTTTAGAATACAAAGAATACAAAGCCATTCCTACTCTGCACCAGCCTGCCTTTAAATCTAGGGCTATTGCTGGGCCATTCCTGCTTTCTTCCTTCCATACAACATACTCTCACCTCCAGCCTGGTGATAACTTCCTGTTTTTAAAACCTGTGCATTTTCCTCTACTGATACTCATCTCACTTCCTGGAATATCATCCTACTTCACTTCCTAGAGAGCTCCTATTCACTCTTGAGACTCAGAAGGTAAGACCTTTGTGAAATACTTTTGGAAGCCTCTCTGTGGCACAATTTGTTGTTTTCCCCATTCCTTCCCATGCCAAATGCCCACATTTCTGTCTTTTATTGTTCATTAGCCTACATGATGGTTAGTGGAATAGAGGTTTGATGCCCCATTAAAATTGGCAGATATATCTTTCTATCCTTAGAAACCTATATTGTGGCCTATAACTAGCACAGTACCTGACCTCAAATTATGCTGACTGTATGGAGAGTGTGGTATAAAAGCGCACTTGGAAATGAGAAAATCCAGACAGTAATTCTGTGCCTATATATTTCAAACCCTTTGAAGAAATGGGATGATTACTAGTCTGCTCTACTATATTTACAATGTCAGGGACAAAATCCAAGGCAATCCTTGGGCTGTGCTGAATAGATCCTGAATACATCAGAATACATGCTATTTCAAAAGATGTACAGTGGGCTTGCCATCAATGCAATTGTACCATCTGGAATATAAATGTGCAAAAGCATACTTTGAAAGTGAAGCTCCATCAGTTGCATACCCTACATGAAGAATATGATAACTTGTATGTGTGTGTTCTAATAACACGTGTTTTTAAAACTTCCAAACTTAATGTACTACTAATTTATTTTAGCATTTTGGCTTATTTCCTTAAGGATAAAAAGGTGAAAAAGTCCACAAATGCTTCTACCTTGAGCTCATCAACACCATATCTCTAATTATAAAACAAATAGAAATAAGACATCTTTATGAAGTCTTGGTCTTAGAAATGGGTCTCTTACACGTCAGAAAAATACATTTGAATTTATGCTTCATCCAAAGTTTCCAATTATCAAATTCAATCTATATTTTACATTCAAAGGCTTGTGTGAACACCCAAGTCCCTGCGTAATCATTTCATTTATCATAATTGATTAAATTGTCCATAATTGTCATAAATTATTGTATCACTAATTGGGACAACAAATCAAGCAGAAATACCTATGTCCTCGTGCAAGTTCAGTTTCATTTTGAATCTGCACAAGAGAAATGGAGTCAGACCCAATTGGGCTGAACAGCCAGTGTAATCATACTGTTGAGCATTAGGCAGGTACTCATCCTCATTAAACTTTTGTGTCCTCACCTGTGAAAGGAGGAATAATAACAACATTCCCTAGAGAGCTTTGAATTATGAATAACCTAGAAACTGGTGGCACATAATGCCTGGCACATAATAGATTTTCAATAAGTTGTGTTGTTTTTTAAATCATGGTTCCATTTGCCAGTCAATATTTTATTTACTTTCTTGCAGCTTCCTCAGTGTGGAGCACTCTTGCCCATGCATATCTCACCTTAATGAAGTAAACTCATCTTGGCCCTTAAATACCAGTGTCAACACCCCTGAGAAAAGTTCCTGACTTCCTCCCACTTCTTCAGGCCAGTTAGTCACTCTTGAGTCTTCTGCCTTAACATTGTAGGTCTACCTCTGTCTTTGCCTTTATTATACTATAATATTTATTTACTCCTTTAGCTCCCCTACTTTAATGTAAGTTGCTTTAGAAAATAGATTGTGTCTTCATCTGTGTTATACTAGTATCTTCTAGCACCATGTATTTCAAAGGGAAGTAAAAATAAGGGCTCTTAAAATATTTTAATTCAGACAGCTAAAATTGAAAGAAAGCATTGATGTTAATGGTATTTTGACTAAGAATCCAGAGGGAAAGTCCCCTATTATGCAAAATATTTAAATTTTTGAAGTCCTGAGTTAGTTTTTGCTTTTCTCAAAAAATAAAAGTGTGGTAGTTTTCTGTTAATCTAAAGGATCTCAGGGGCACCTGGCTGGTTCAGCCAGAAGAGCACATGATTCTTGATCTTGGGGACATGGGCTCAAGCCCCATGTTGGGTGTAGATATTACCAAATAAATAAATAAACTTAAAAAAATAAAGAACCTCAGATTCTGGGCCTAGGGGGTTTATTGAAGTGCAATATAAGTAAAAAAAAAAAAAAAGTCAGCTCTGCCACAAGCAAATTCAAGCGTAACATGAACAACGTACTTTCCATAATATTTGTCCATATGGCCAAAGCTTATAACATTGTCTCAACAAGTCTATAGATGAATAAAAAGTGAATGAGAGACCCTCTGTTTTAGGTGAAGTTAAGGAAAGTTTGGGAGAAAAGTAAAAAATTATTCAGTAGTGAGGGTATGCAAGCTGATTCTATGTGTTTAATTCTCTGACGAACTACACTGAGAGTGGAGTAAGGCTGGTTCCAGAATGGGGCTGGAAATATGCAAGAATTCTCAGTATACCCCCCCTTCGAACTCCCTGTCACACACAAATGATTTATCAATTCAGATTAATTTAATTAGTAAGATCATCTTTCAAAATAAAAAATACCACTATGGGATGGGAAGAATAATAAACAGTAAAGCAATCATCTGAATGCTATCATCAAATAAATGTTCAGTTCAAATCAGAACCACACCTTGCTAGTTAAGATTGGAAGCAATCTTACACTAGAAGGAGGAAAAATATCTGGATCTGAGAGGCTCAGTCTCTTAGTCTCACTCTTTATACTTCTGGTGCAGAACAGTACATCCAGATTTTGTTACTGTAGGAATCTGGACAGGTGCTTTACTTCTAAAACCAAGAAACTTGCTTTTCAAACCAAACACATGAGAAATCTAAAACAACTCAGATAGTTTCAACACAAACAACTGACAAAAAAAATTTATAATTACCTCCTATTATCTAAGGAGGAAGGATTCTGGTAAGAGACGGCTTTCATTTGTTGAGCACAAAGCCAGCAGTATGGTGACCAGTGGCTTCCTTATAGGACAGTTTGAGGAGATGAGCATGAGGCCCAGCTGGAGGAGTTTACAGTGCCCTTTGTCAATCTAAGAATGGAGATGTGGAGGGAGTTGAGGGGACCCCAGGAAGGTAACGCTGGAGGGAGGGAGGTGGGAGAAGAAGGGGGAGACTGCAGCAGGCTACAGCAGAGACGAGGAAAATTGCCCAGAATGGGGAGGAAGTGAAAGGTTCCGAGCTCTCTGATGTCAACCAGCTTCCCCACCAAGCCTGCAGTGGAATGTCCATTTCTCACCAATGCTTGAGGG
This sequence comes from Panthera tigris, assembly GCF_018350195.1. NCBI lineage: Eukaryota > Metazoa > Chordata > Mammalia > Carnivora > Felidae > Panthera > Panthera tigris. Next base: position 75,070,980 of record NC_056664.1, on the reverse strand, counting down.
AGACGCTTTTCATTTGGAAAAATGAGAAGCCCCCTGAGTTCTCTTCCAAGATGGTCATGGGATGAGGACAAAACTGTCCATTGGGCCCAGCCACAACTGTCTCACATAATTATTTTAATCTTTTGGTTTGATTTCAACTTCAAAGGGGATCAACTAACTTCATCATTGATAGAGATGAAAGAAAAAGATAAACAAACCCCAACCAATATGGGCTATGCATGCTGCAGGGGTTTGCTCTTGGTTAAAACAGTGATGTTACTTGGAGTCAATAATGGAAAAACTCTTCAGAAATCATTGAAATTGAGTTTACTGGGCCATGCTGTCACAATCTCAACTGGAACAGCTATACTGACAGAGCTGTAAATATTTTCCTTTGAAATCACAATAGTCCAATATAGGGTGTCTCTGTAGTAAAATCATCCCTCCTGGCTGAGAAAATTGGTTGCCAGGGTAACAGAGTTAAAGCAGCAAGTGGCTGAAAATCGTTTTTCATTCCCAGCACGATGCTTTCCTCTTTCACAAAATAACACCAACACTCTGACGGGCAAAATAACAAAAAAGAAAAACCCTAATTGTGGACACTTTAGAATTCATAGACACAATTTTCTACCAGTCCCATTAATCCATCTCTCCACACCACCCTATCATCTGATCCCTACCAAAAATGTTTTGATTCATCCCATCTCTTACTATAAATCTCCCTTCTCTTTGGACTGATGTGATGATACAGTGTCATTCCATAGTTCTTCACAAATGCTTATGTTTGTAAGCTTATATTCAGCCAGGAGCCAGAATAGAGCAAACAACACCCTCAGTACCCTGTTTATACATACTCCAAGTCCATTTACAAACAAATCCAGCTGGATTCTTACCTATGAAGGTACATGCATTGCCTTACCCTCCAAAATGAACTTCCTTCCAGAGTTTCTCATTTTATCTCAAGGTGGGGCTACTTTCCCTAGTCCCAGATTCCTAATTCTGGTGTTACCTTTATCTTTTTTTAATTTTTTTTTAATATTTATTTATTTTTGAGAGACAGAGAGAGACAGAGTGTGAGCGAAGGAGGGGCAGAGAGAGAGGGAGACACAGAATCCGAAGCAGGCTCTAGGCTTTGACCTGTCAGCACAGAGTCCAACACAGGGCTCAAACCCATGATCCATGAGATCCTGACCTGAGCCAAAGTCAGACACTTAACGGACTGAGCCACCCAGGCACCCCTCTGGTGTTACCTTTTATTTCACCATCTCTTCTGGTCTTCAGGTTCCACCAGCTGCTAAGTTATTGGAATACTCCCTTGTCATGTTGCTTAACTTTGACCCCTCCTCAGCCCTCCCTAGCAAGTCTTCAAATGCAGAAACTTTATAACATACACTTTATGTCCTGTCCTCTCTCCTGGTATCATATTCTTTCCCTTTTGTTTTCTCTCTGACCTATTTCCTCACCCTCTAATTTTAATGTAGATATCCAAAAACATTTCTCTTTTCTTAGCCTGGAAAAACAGAAAACTCCTTTAGGTCAAGACCTGCCCTTGTTGAGGAAATTATCTGAATTGGAATCACCTGCTTTGGGGTATAGACGCTCATCCTGAATAGCCCAAAAGTGGGTGGAACGGTCGTACGTGAGGCGAAGGGAAGAATTTGTCAGTTGCTCCAGGAGAAGAGAGAGGACTTAGGGAACAGCAAGATGTCAGAAGGCTTTGCATCCAGTGGTCCCCCAAACTTTAGAGAAGTGAGAAAAGTCACAGAATGCTTTCTGAAAGTGGATTTTGGTTTTGGTTTATTTTGTGGGAGTTTTGTGTAAGACAACTGGAGAAGGTGCTTATCACCCAGGTTGACATGGCAGGATTGGGGAGCCAGTTGTCTCCCTTAGGGAGACAGGAAGCTGCAACAAGAATTGTGAGTAAGTGAGTAGTAGGAAATTCTCAAAACCTTAGAAGGGCTCCGAATTCTCATTTGTCATGTGTTCAAGTATTGGATATGTTTACCAAAATATCTGAAGAATAGGAGGCCCTAGCTGATGTCTGGCTTACATTTTACTAAATTTATGTAATTTAATAACTTGCCTTTAATCTTTTCTGGCTCAAGGGAGAGCATAAAAATACATAGATAAAATTTAAAGAATGTAAAAAGGACACTGTTTATACATTGTGATTATAACCTTATAAAACTATTCAGAAGAAAAAATTAAGGAAATATATCAAAATGTCAATCAGCTATGTTTGGTAGTAGGATTGTGGGTAACTTTCTCTTCTTTCTTCAAACATATGTAATATGGTTATATTTTATTTTTACATCTTAAACAGGAAATTAAAAAGTCTATGAATATGAGGAGATGTTCATGATAGAATGTTAAGTTTAAAAATCAAACTCAAAGTACATGGGTATGTCTGCAATGATATAAAATAAAAATACAATGCCTGTAGACAAGAGGTAGAAAGGATATTCAAAATTGTTGCAGTTTGATTTTCCTGGGAAGCAGACTCTGAGACCGAATTGGGTTTAAGATGTTTTTCAGGGAGCCTTAGGATCATCACCTGTGGAAAAGGGAAGGCAAGAAGGAGGGTGGTCAGAGGGAGAAGTCTAGCTAAATTAGTCTATCGGTTATCCCCTGTTGGGCCAGAATACCTGTCCTGCACACTCCCACCCAACTCAGTCATTGGACGTGTGGACACTCCAGGGAGGGGTGACCTTGGGAAAGGCAATCGTCTGCCTGCAGGGGCCTCCATCTGAAGGTTGTCCGCTGACAACGCTCCTAGTAGCTGAGCCAACAGTTCCTTCCTTGAAGGGGGTATGAGTCACACATGCTCATATCCAGGACAAAAATGAAAACATTGCACATGGAATGGTAGGATAAATGTCATTCGAAAGCACTTTTTAAATCACTTTTAGTTTTGTTACATCAAATTTTTATTTCTATAAAATGCATATTTTAATAGTACTGATGTCACAGCATTGTTGTGAGAATTTAAAAAGATAACAACTGTAAAGTACCATGCTTGACATAAAGTGCTCAATGTCATTACTGTTCTTTATCTCTAACTCTTCCTCACTTACACCCTGCTAAGGAGTAAGTCCTCTTCTTTTCATGCCTTGTATAACTCGACAGTGGCCAAACCACCTCTTTTTTCACCTGTCCCTATCTTTCTGCTTTCTGCCATTGAAAATAATGTAAAGGATATGATTCTGGAGTCATACCGGGCACTTTATGAGCATCCAATGACAACAAACAAGAGGACAATAGGCCCACACTCTATGGATGGTGAAGCAAAAGATTAAGTAGTCTGGGTCTTTAATGGCGTTATTGAAATATCACACAACCCTAAAGCCATCTACTTCTGGACTCTTTATTAAGGAAATAATAAATACCCTCATGATTTAAGCTACTCTTAGTTGGGCTTTGTTTCTTACAGCTAAAAACATTTCTAACAAATATTTAGGGAAATGGAGATGGATGGAAGTTTGGGAAGAAAGAAATACATAAGGTTTGTAAACTGGCTTGAATTCTGTAAGTTGGGAGAGTTGTGTGTCTTTGGGAACATAACTTAATGATGAGATCACTTCCGACTATGTCTGTTTCCAATTGATCCATGGTTTAATTTCCTGAATAACTCTCTGTCCATGATACAAAACAAATTAATCTTTCTTTTGCCTCTAAGCTAGATGAAGCAGGTGTGTGGGGAGAAAAAGGATAATGAGATTTTCTGTTTATTGGTGTAAACCAGCGTGGCCATTAAAAAACAAGCAAAAAAACCCTTTCATTCAGAACACTAAAATTCCTAGCACTTTTGTGAGAAGAACTGCATCCTGATAATTTCCAACATTACCTATGATTCTAAACATAAGTTATTTGTCCTCTTTATTATTCAGCAGGTATGATTCCTGTGGAGTTGTAGAAAGACATGTTACTCTCCATTCTTAGGAGAGCTGTGTGAAATGATTCACCCGGTGACTGGTTGTGGACCATGGGGGGAAGAAATTCAGGAACTAGGAGCTTAAATCACTTGCCATAATTCTCTCAGCAAATGAGGAATAGAGATGGAAATAAACTTCAGAGCTTCCCAAACTTTTATCCTTCATCCTCTCTAAATGATGCTGCTTATCAGAGATAACTTACAAGCTCTTATGTTGTCATATTAAAAAAGACAGCTACGGAAATGAAAGCTCCCTGAATTATCATTTTAGATGAGCTTCAAGAACTGTAGTTTTGAATTGGAACGTTATGAAAAATAAGACTGAGTGCCTGGGCTGGCCTTTAAGAGTAGAGCAGGTCCATTTCCAAAGGAGATGGATGACGTGATCCAAACCTCAGGTCTGTGAGTCACACACACTAATACATATTTGGAAATGTCAGTTACTTAGCAAGATGCTTCCCCAAGTTGGTGACACAGTTTTGATCGTACTTATACACTAAATTCTGTTTTGTTGTGGCTCTTAACTTGATGTGGAGGACTGCGCGCTTATCCCAATGAAAGTATTTCTTGGTTCATGGCCAAGGTCCACTGGATCAGCAGAAATGCTCTCTGCTATTCTCTGCCAGAGTTGTACTTCCCTTCCGGGTCTCAACACTTTCCAGCTCAGACATCCGGGCACATCTTTCCAGACCTATGCTTTGGCGGCTTACATGACGTGTGTTTCTCTTTGACCGATCCAGTGTCGTGCGATCAAGTCCACATATACAATGTCCACGTAGCCTGACCTCACTATAAGGATCTGTCTTCTGCTTTATCTCAGCACATGAGGCGAATCCAGAACTATGAGGAGGGGCGCTGGGGCAGCTGGTGAGTCCAGCACCACAAAGCCAAAGCCTCACTGGGAATTGAGTGTTGTGCTCAGGCCAGCTCTTACCTCTTTTGTTCATACTTCTCTCGAGCCTTCTGCGCATAAGAAATGCCTAGCATCCCACACAGGCTAAGAAAGCACAGTCCTTACCTTCAGGGTGCCTACAAGTCATTAAATCAGATTCGGTGATCCGAGCAGATAAAAAGGCCTACGTAGGCACAACCTTGCAAACCCCGGACAGACGCATCAAATGCATGACAGACTTTGAATTACTTTTTGACTCCAAATCAAAGAACTTGGCATAGAAGGGATCAATTTAAGTTGGTATGAATTCTAATTCATGTATTCTGTGAATTGGTAATAGAAGCAAAGCTATAGGACACTTCTCCCAAGATTACAGACTATTCTTAGAGTTCTCTTTTTAGTCTAAATGGGGTATGCACTGGGCAGCACTTCTCAAAGTGTGGGCTGAGGGTCCTTTTCTTCTGAGGATGGGAAGCTTATTTAAAATGCATAGATTTCAAACTTGACAGAAACCCATGGGGGAGGGGAAGGAAAAAAAAAAAAAAGAGGTTAGAGTGGGAGGGAGCCAAAGCATGAGAGACTCTTAAAAACTGAGAACAAACTGAGGGTTGATGGGGGGTGGGAGGGAGGGGAGGGTGGGTGATGGGTATTGAGGAGGGCACCTTTTGGGATGAGCACTGGGTGTTGTATGGAAACCATTTTGACAATAAATTTCATATATTGAAAAAAATTAAAATTAAAAGTAAAAGTAAAAAATTAAAAAAATAAATAAATAAATAAAATAAAATAAAATAAAATGCATAGATTTCATAGAGGGGCCTGGGTGGCTCAGTCAGTTAACCATCCGACTTTGGCTCAGTTCATGATTTCAGGGTTCATAAATTTGAGCCCCGTGTAGGGCTCTGTGCTGACAACTCAGAGCCTGGAGCCTGCTTTGGATTCTGTGTCTCCTTCTCTCTCTGCCCCTCCCCTGCTCACGTTCTGTCTCTTTCTCTCATTCAGAAATAAATAAACATTAAGAAAATAAAATAAAATAAAATAAGATAAAATAAAATAAAATGCAGTTTCATGGACTCCATCTCAAAGCTAAACCAGAATTTCCTGGGGGTGGGGAATTCTGGGAGTCTGTATTTCAATCAGATCCCCAAGTTTGAGACCAGGATATAGGGAATATGGAATTTTGCTAACATCGTCTATGTCTCCCAAATGTGCCTGGAGCTTTGGAGCCTCTTGTTAAGCACATTCCCAGGCACCTCCCTTGGACATACAGGTTCAGTAGGTCTGAGGCGGTGTCCTGGGATCTGTATGTTTATTTAACAAGCGTCCCAAAAGATTGTTGTGATGGGGCAAGTTTGGGGAACTCTGAACGGAGATAAGGGCTTAAAGCACATGTCATTTAGATTCTATAAAAACAGGGGCGCCTGGGTGGCTCAGTCGGTTGAGCTTCCGACTTCGGCTCAGGTCATGATCTCACGGTCTGTGAGTTCGAGCCCCGAGTTGGGCTCTGTGCTGGCAGCTCAGAGCCTGGAGCCTGTTTCAGATTCTGTGTCTCCCTCTCTCTCTGACCCTCCCCCGTTCATGCTGTGTCTCTCTCTGTCTCAAAAATAAATGAACATTTAAAAAAAAAAAAACAAAAAAAACCAAAGGTGATACTTATTGGGTCCTTACTACTAAACACTGCTGAATGTTTTCCTATGTTAACACACCTGAAAATAAATCTTATGAGACAGGAGGTATTGTGATCCCTATTTTATGGAGGAAGAAAATGAGACTTAGCAAAAATAACTTGCGGTCACACAGCTAGTGAGCAGTGGAGACAGAATTCAAACTTAAGTTGCAGGAGTCAAAGATCCTTGCTCTTCCCTGTTAGACCAGCTTGTCTTTCTTTATGTACCAGACAACTGCCAGAATGGAGTTTTCTGCTGTATGACATCTGAGAGAATCTCCTTTATGAGGTTTTGCAGTTTTTGGAACCAGGACTTAATACTCAAGGGTATAAAACCTAGTCTGCTTTATTTTTTGAAATGTTTTCTTTTTAAAATTTTTTACATGTTTCTTTTTTGAGAGAGAGAGAGAGAGAGAGAGACAGAAAGAGAAAGAATGTGAGTGGGGGAGGGGCAGAGAGAGGGAGACACAGAATCCAAAGCAGGCTCCAGGCTCTGAGCTGTCAGCACTGAACCCGACGCGGGGCTCGAACCCGCAGACTATGAGATCATGACCTGAGCCAAAGTTGGGCGTTTAACCGACTGAGTCACCCAGGTGCCCCGAAGTGTTTTTCTAACCAAAGCCCTATTTTTAGAAATTATTTTTCTGATATTCACATTATATATTGTATTCATTTCTTTATTCACTTTCTACACTATTAGCTTCTCTTCTAGAAGAGTGACTTTGTCGACTTTGCCAGAACTCAGGATTATTACTGTCAAGAGTCTGGAATGGAGGTCACAAAATCTTCCTCTGAGCAGCTGCACCAAAGAAGCTTTGGTCTTAATTGTCCTTGATGTGTCTTATTAACTATTTCAAGTGTTCACACATAACTTCCGAATCAGGCTGATTTCTTGTGCTCATAAATTTACTCATTTTTAAATTTACCAAAGAAAGTTTGTAAAAACTGATATTCAGAAAATGACTTCCTGTGCACACACACTGCGGAGGACTGTGGCACATGAGGATTGGGACACTAGGATTGTGGCAGGGTTACAGAAGGACACGGAAAGGTCTCTGTGGGGAGAGGAGGAGATAAAGTTGGTTTTGTCTGAAGCTAATGGACACTGTATGTCATTTTTTCCTCATTCAAATGCAAAGATGAGAAGAGGAACTTGATGGTGGCTACAATGAATGGGTGCCCTGAGCCCGATTTGGAGTGTGGTCTCCTTCCCGCAGGATCGGGTGGTGCTGGGCAGTCTCAGAGCCACCGAGCAATGGACCATGAGTAGTCCCGATGGGTGGGAACAAAAAATCAGGAATTGTTCCTAAAAAGTGCTTGCATTTTTGTCACCAGATGACACAGTGGCCTGTTTAGTTATTGGAAATGCTTACGGCGCCACTCAGAACTGACTGCTTCAGAGTCTTCTTTTTGTCTCCACTTATTCCTTTAAATATTTTTAACAGCTTTATTGTGGTATAATGGGCATAGAATACACTGCCCATACTTAAAGTGTAGAAAAGTTTTGGCGTATGCATACGCCTGTGAAACCATCACCACAATTAAGAGAGTAAACTATACACCACCAGCAAAAGTTTCCTTGTGACCTTTCATAATCCCAGCCTGCCTTCTCTGGAGACCCCGTGGCAGCCACTGATCCATATGCTGTGTCACTATTGATTAGTTTGCATTTTCTAGCACCTTATGTAAATGGAAGCCTACAGCAGGTACTCTTTTGATCTGGCTTCTTTCATTCAACAAAATTATTTTGAGGTTTAATCCATGTTACCATGAGTATTAATAGTTAATTCCTCTTTAGAGCTAGTATTATTTATTTCATTGATAGGATTTCATTCTATGGATATACCAGCTTGTTTATTCATTCACCTGTTGATGGACATTTGTATTGTTTCCAGTTTGGAGACATTATGAATAAAGCTGCTACGAATAATTGTTTACAAATCTTCGTGTGACTATGCTTTCATTTCTCTTGAGTAAATATCAAGGAGAGGAATGATGAGGTCATACAGTAGAGACAGGCTTTTATTTTTAAGAAAATGACAAGTGGTTGTACCATTTACATTCTCACCACTAGGTGTGTGAGAGTTTTGTTTCCTCCACATCCTTACCAAACCCCGGCTGGTCAGCCCTTTCAACTTTAGCCACTCAGAGTTGTGCAGTGGTATCACTATGATTTTAACTGCCTCCCCCTAATGACTTATGATGCTGAGCATGTTTTCATGTGCTTATTTGTAATCTATCTATCTTCTTTGGTGGTATGTTTGCTCAAATCATTTGTCTATTTTTTGAAATAGTGCGTTCTCTTATTTTTGAGTTTTGAAGAGTTCTATTTACATTCAGGACACATTCTTCATCAATCAGATGACTTGCAAATACTTTCCCCCAAATAGTTTTTTCTTTTTTTCCTCATAGTCCTTAATGAGATCTGTTAATTAGAGGGATCAAATCTGCCAGGAGCCTCTGTGTCAACTGCCCATTGCTGCAGATGCCCAGCCCCCTGTGAGAAGAGCCAGAGGAAGTCAGAGGGTGTCCCTGCTGCTTGGAGTCAGTGCCTCCATGTTGCACTGGGTTCAAGGTGTGGAGATAGGAAGAGGCTGCAGGCAGGGGAGCCAGGATATAGGCACTGGGCTAGAGGCTCTCTCATATTATCTTATTTCTTTGTCACACTCACTACTAAGAGCCATTTTATTCTGATTCTACGGCAACTTGCCAAAGGTTACAGAGCCTGCAAGGAGCAAGGGTTGAAAGCAAACTATGTATGTCTGACTACAAAACCCACATTTCTTTGCTTTTTCACAATCTCGCCCTGCCTCCACCACAGCCTTGCATGACCATGGATGGGATGAGTGAATAAGAAAGCCAACTTAATCTAACCCAGCGCCAGGTCAACAAGTGTTCATTGAGGCCCACCCATGTGCTTAGAACTAAGATATTCTGAACAACAAAAACAACATGTGTGAGCACAACCCCAAATGAATGAGCAGTGACTAGGGTTCATGGATGTAGCAAGACCAGAGCTGAGAGGAAATCCAGGTGAGGTTTTCTGACTACATGGACGTAGATGCAGTGCAAGTGTATCTGCTCACTGAGCTCGGGAATGCCCAAGTAGGATAGGAAGGCCACGCTCCAAGTCTGCACACAGGAGTCACAGAACAAATGAAAGGAAACACAACTCTGCGCACGGGGCAGGAAATGTACGGAAGACTGCAAGACTCCAGATAGATGTGGGTAACTTGACAGTGAGCCATAATGAGTGCATAGAGGGAAATGGGAGTGTTGGAGAATGTCTCCGGCCTTCTGCAGGAACTGTAAAGAAAATGACCACCGTGCTTTTCTCGCTCAACGTTAGGTCAAATGCCAGGCAAGCGAGCCTACCGATGAGAAGACATTTGTAAATGTTGTTTATGCTCCTAAATTTGTGGTACTGAATGTAGAGGGGACCCTAATGTCCCCGCAGGTGGGCACAGATCACACAGACTGCCAGTTTTCTCTCTGGTCACTGGAGTCAAGTAAGGACGTCAAAGAAGGGCAGTAACGTGTATTAAGCACCTGAACTACTAACTCGAAGATCCTAAGTCACTCTTCACAGGCACACTGGAGGCCATGTTATAGCTTCCTCCTTCTACCCCTGAGCCGATGGTGTCACTGTTGTTGCTACACACCAGGAAGTGAGCGATAGTCCTTTGTGCAGGCCGATGGACTAGCACTCATGTTATCTCTTGGCACATGCAGCAATTACAGCATCTTCTCAAACGTTTATTGAAGACCACTCATTCTTTAAAGGTGAATTTAGTTACTGGAATGTTCCTATGTATAAAAAATATGGTGGATGCAGCATATGAAAGATATCTATTTCAATTAATTTTTTTTAATCTTTATTTATTTTTGAGAGAGAGAGAGAGAGAGAAAGTGAGAGCAGGGGAGGGGCAGAGAGAGAGGGAGACGCAGAATCCGAAGCAGGCTCTAGGCTCTGAGCTGTCAGCACAGAGCCCGACGTGGGGCTTGAACTCACAGACTGAGAGATCATGACCTGAGCCGAAGTCGGACACTTAACCCCGACTGAGGCACCCAGGCGCCCTAGAAAGATACCTATTTTAAAATATTTCTTCTTCTTCCAAAAATAAATAAATAAATAAATAAAATAAAATAAAATAAAATAAAATAAAATAAAATAAAATATTTCTTCTTCAGTGCCTGGTTCCTGTCTGTAGGGCCTAAAAGTTCCATGAGACTTCTTAGGCCTCAGGGGCTTATTTAAGAAATTTTTTCTTTTATTCCAACTCAGAAGAAGAACATTATCCTCATTAACAGCTCATAGCAAATTAAACATATGTAAACCCCAAATATTATGGTTTAAATAGGAAAAAGAAAGGTTTGCAACTGATCCAGTCTGAAGTAATTTGAAGGCTCAGCCAACATGATGTGACTGATTCAAGCGTATAATAATTACTCACTTCTATTGAACAAACTGCAGGCAAAGATTATATGCTTTTAGGAGACAAACTTTCTCAAGACGCCTTCACAGTGCCTGAAGAGAACACTAGACAAGAAAGAAGACTTGTTAATCCTTTTAAACAGGATGATTTGTCCCAACAACCAAATTTGTAACATAATCCAGAAATGTTTATTCCCAACTTAGTTTTCTTCCCTTATTTTGTTTCTCTGAGTAATTTCTGTTCTGAGAGAACAGAACAGAAATGTTCTGAGGCTCTTTTCAGTCTTCTTTTGATCTTCTTGATATTTGTACACAGGTGGAAGGGTACCTCAGAAAATATGCCTGTTGTATTTGAAAGGCAATCATTCCACTTCCTGAATGTGGAAATTTTGCTTCCTAGGCAGGATGGTCGATCTCCAGATGTAGCCAGATGCAACCCAGTGTGGGAGGCTGAGGCTGTCTGTGGTGAGCCAGGACTCAGGTCCGGAGAGCAGCTCACTGGGGCAAGCAGGTGCTGGAGGGGAGAGACTCTGGTACTTGGAGATCCCCAATCCTGCCCCACTGTGAATCAGACAGGCCTCTAAAGGAAAAACAAGCCATACCGTATTTATTTTTAAATGTATTTAATAAGCATTTATAAAGAGCTTACTATGGCCAGGCACCATTTTCACCACTTTAAAAGTGATTAGATCGGGGCGTCTGGGTGGCTCAGTTGGTTAAGTGTCTGACTTCGGGTCAGGTCATGGTCTTGCGATTCATGATTTTGAACCCGGTGTCAGGCTCTGTGCTGACAGCTCAGAGTCTAGAGACTGCCTTGGATTCTGTGCCTCCTTTTCTCTCTGCCCCTCCCCCACTTGTGCTCTCTTTCTCTCTCTGTCAAAAATGAATAAACATTAAAACTAAATAAATAAATGAAGATCGAAAAAAATAGAGTGATTAATCAAGGGGCGCCTGGGTGGCTCAGTCGGTTAAGTGTCCAACTCTTGATTTTGGCTCAGGTCACGATCTCCAGGTTCATGAGCCCTGCATCAGTCTCTAGGCTGACAGTGTGGAGCCTGCTTTTGATTCTCTCTCCCCCTCTGTGTCTCCCCTCCCCTCTCTTTCTCTCTCTCCCTCTCTCTCTTATACACACGCGTACACACACACACACACACACACACACACAATAAATACATGAACATTTTTAAAAAGTGATTAGATCAAAAACTCGTTCATGAAATGCTCATAATCACCCTGTGAAGGTCATACTGTGGTGTGGTTTCACACACCACTGCTTTTGTACCTTCAGTAAAATGTCACACGGTTGTCCCAAGGAAAAACCATAAGATTCAAAAAGAGTTATTCAATACTTTGAATATTTCAGTGCTGCTGTGTCTCGTGGCCAAGCATTCACATAAAAGAAGTCTTCTCTGTGCCTAGGATTGGTAAGAAGATGCAAGCAGCAGGCGCCATTGTCTCCTATCTGCTAATTAAGCTGTTTGTTTGTAAGGCAAACGGCAATTCTGCAGAGGAGATGTTAACTCAGTCTTTATGTCTGTAGTAAAGTCTGCACGGAGTTGCCGTAATACTGGAAACTGGTACTTCTGCTGTTTCTTTGACTTACTCTTCACCCAATAGACATTGAGCAATGTCTGATAGTAAAATTGTTAAAGGCTGTATCTCTGAATTATTCTTTGTACTCCTTTGGTCTCATAATATCCTGGAAGATGATCCATGGAGTTTTCATTTCTAGTTCAAAAAGTTGTAACATAAGTTTTGGCATTTAAGAGCTCATCAAGTCCACATTTAAGATATTCAATTATTTCTGCTTTAAACACTAGGTTATTGGTGTGAAAACTGGCAATTCTAAATTGGCAATATAGAGGGACAACATAGTTGATACTCTGTATTATCTGAAATTTTTCCATTGTGTAAGACCCAATGGGTAAATTATTAATGTCTATTAAGCAAGGCAAACAAAGGTTTTGTCATTGGTTTCATTTACAGTTTTGCCCAGTCTCTTTGGAGAGTCAGAGAATTCTCCATTGTGTCAATTTTCACATTTTTCAGCATCTTTAGACATGGATGGTACAACTATGAGTTGAGAAAGCAAATGTGTTAATCTTCCCTTTCATGTCAATGTCCTTTAAATATTTTATAATTTTTTATATTTTTCAATAAAATTATTGAACTCTAAAATAATTTTAAATAAAAAAATTTTTGTTAAAATTTTTTAATGTTTTTATTTATTTTTGAGACAGAAACAGAGCATGAGCAGGGGAGGGGCAGAGAGAGAGGGAGACACAGAATCTGAAGCAAGCTCCAGGCTCTGAGCTGTCAGCACAGACCCCGATGCGGGGCTCAAACTCACGGACTGTGAGATCATGACCTGAGCTGAAGTCGGACACCCAACCGACTGAGCCACCCAGGTGCCCCTTAAATAAAAATTTTAATTATAGGTTTTCAAAATTTTTTTAAATACTGCAAAATTTTTAAAAATATTGCAAAATTACATATATATGATCTCATTTACATAAATTTATGTATGTGTGTACATCTAAACATAGAAAATACATGTTAGAATGATCACTGATGTGTGAAATTCTAGCCTTTTTTGCTTTTTTCCTTATATTTGGTATATTGCCCAATTTTTTTTTTTACCATGTATCATTTATGACTTTTAAAAGCTATTTTCTTTGTTTGTTGACGGGAGGGACCTCCATTCTCCTTAGTCACTGTGCAAACATCTTGGATGTTGTGTAAAGGGTGAATGGGACTAGTTTGATGATTTGGTAAGTCTGCCTGGACATAATTTGGAGGGAGAACATGTTCATGCTAATCAAAGCCCACAAAGGTGGATTTGAATACCGAAACATAAATATTTCAATTTCATTTACTAAGAGAACACAAAGTCCACTGAAATAACATCTCTTCCAAATCACATAGCTGACTTGGGAAAATAAGTTACAGAGTTGTAAAAAGCCAGAACTAGAAAGGAACTTCCAGATCATCTGGCCCAATGCTGTCGTGTTACAGACAAGACAACGGGGCTCCAAGAGGAGGAAGTAGGTCTTCCATGTCACAGAGAAATCTCAGAGTGTGCCTATGGAAAGGACCAGTGTCATCTGGGAGGCCTGAGACAGAGTCCTCATTACAGCCATAGTTTGTTAGCCCTGGAGAAATAGTGTCCCATCTCTTCCTCTCCATTTTTCCCTTATCAACATCACCACACTTTCTGTAAGCTTCTTGTCACACCTTCTAAGACCTCTGTATATCCTGTTTTACTCCACAAACTTCTGGTTTCCTTCAGAGATGCCACCTAATTCTCATAAACATATAATATCTAAATCTTAAGGCAGAATGGGCAGCAGGGTAGGCTATGTTAATACTTCTTAGTATAAATTGCAGACTAAATCTTATTTCCAGATTCCAGAGGTCAGTCTGCTGACCCATCATTTCTATTCTTTTAGTGAATTTGCTGTAGGATCATCAGATGGGGGGCAGTGACCTGGGGACAGTAAGCCATGAACTGGGAGGAAATAAAGGAGATACCCAAATCTACTGAAGGTTCATTGACTGCCGTAAAAAATGGTTTAAACCTACAAAATGTAAAGCCATATTATACTAAAGGTGGTTGCTTAGCCATCTCAAAATACTTTGGGAAATAGTTGGAGCGTGTATTAGGGTTTTCCAGAGAAATGGAACCAACAGGAGATATAGAAATGGATAGGTGAATGGATATGAAATTATATATATGTGTGTATATGTGTGTGTGTGTGTATATGTATATACACACACACACATATATACACACATACACACATATAAGAGAGGGAAGGGTTTAGCGTCAAACAGAGTACTGTGTCAAACAGAGTACCAAGGGTGAAAATACAACGCAGTCAAGCACTGGGATGGAACAAGTCTTCACTCACATAGAGAAGAGACAGAGCAAGATTAGCTCCAATAGTGCACATTGGTTCTTCGTGGCAAGTGGGTCAGCCTCCAGCACAGCCGACACAGGGCAATTGCCCTAAGAGCCTCTCTTTCCTGACGATAGAAGGACACTGACCCATCCCCTGTGGAGTCTGAAATACTGGAAGCTGGGGGTTGTGCCTGAGGGCCACTTACAACACACTTAAGCAGAACAAAGGAGCAGTCAACAGAGTGGGAAGCAGAAACGAGTTTTCACACAAGGTGATGAGCTTCATCTCAAAGGCCAAGGTCCATTCTTGGCCAAATTGGAACTAGAAAACTGTGCACATGAGACTATCTCTGCCAACATGTATTTTAAGGAAATGGCTTGGGGGCTGGTGAGTCTAAAATCTGTGGGCCCGGCTGGCAGGCTAGAAATTCAGGTAAGAGTTGATGGTGAAGGCTTAAGTCCAAAACTTCCAGGGTATGCCAGCAGGCTTGAAACTCAGGCAGGGTTTCTATGTTGTAGCCTTGAGCAGAACTCCTTCTTCAGGAAACCTCAGTGTTAACGCTTAAGGCCTGCAGCTTATTTATTGGATGAGGTTTACCTACATTATGGAGGGTAATCAATATTATTTAAAGTCTACTGACTAAGCACATCTGAAAAATAGCATCATAGCAACAACTAAACTAAATGTTTGAGCAAACTGGGCACCAGGGCCTAGCAAACTCGATTTTCAAAAAATGCATCGAGGGGCACCCTGGGTGGCTCAGTTGGTTAAGTATTCAACTTCAGCTCAGGTCATGATCTCACAGTTTGTGAGTTCAAGCCCCAGGTCAGGCTCCGTGCTGATAGCCCAGAGCCTGAACCCTGCTTCAGATTCTGTGTCTCCCTCTCTCTCTTCCCCTCCCCTGCTTGCATTCTCTCAAAAATGATAAAAAATAAATGTTAAAAAGTTTAAAAAATGTATTGATTCCCTGCCATTATGTCCTAAATCACTGGCTCTTCTCTGGGAGAGTATCACTGATCACTACTTATCTTCTCATGATGCCATTTTCCTGCTGGAAATCATTCAAGGGTCTCCACTGCCCTTAGTGTTATAGACAAACCCCTTATCTTGACACATAAGACCCTCCGTGATTGGCCACAGACTTCACCTGCCATCAAGCAGCCTCACACAGACAACCAAACTGTACCCCTGGCCCTTCCAAGCTACTGTGTTGGCTTCCCACTTCTGTTCATCAAAACCCACTGCCTGACAAAGGCCAGCCAACTCAAATACCAAACCCATTCAAAATCTTTGTTGGTGTTCATAATCTAAAATAGCTCCCTCCCCTCTGTGTTTTAAAGAAATAGAAATTTTTCTTTTAATATCCTGCCTTATATGGGAATCCTTTAAATGCATTATCTTCCTTCTAGATGTCAATACCTTGAGGACTAGAACCATCTCTACATCCTGACAGAAAAGGCACTTATATACTCAATTTCACAGCTAGGGGAATAGGGAAATGGAATAATTTTTTCCTGGTTATCGAGCAGCATGCAAATAAACTTTGAGATAAAAACAGCAGAGTCCTGCCCCCTCCCTGCCCCTGTGCTCTGCCGTATGGCCACTTCATTCCTACCTGAACATTCCCGCTGCCCTGACTCTGGTCTTGGCTGAAGATCAATTTATTGCCTTGGCCTGAGCTCCTCTGACCTCTGACTCTGCTCTTGCTTTGGACTTGCATTGTGCTTCCCTTTGCCTGAGGCTCCACTTGGTATGTCAGACCTTAAAGGACAAGGCTTCCTGCCTCACCTCCATCCTCTCAGAGCTGAGGTGAAGAGAGGTTTATGAGAGTTACCCGAGGCCATGGTTTGGGGGAGGGAAAGGAACATTGGCTCAGGAGAGAAGATCTGGGTTTGAGTTCTGAATGTTACGCTTGCCAGCTGAGGAACTGGGTTAGTTATGTAATGTCCCCTAGCATCGATTTCCCATCCACAAAGTAAGAATTATTAATACAATGCAGTACATAGGGTTTAGTGAGGAATAAAGGAGATGTGGCTTACAAAATTGTTTTGCATCATTTGCTACAGACCTCAGTTATTCATGTGACTGGGTCGGCCAGGGACTGCTTATCACAGCTTCTCTGCCCAAGAAACCCTTTGGATTAGAGACTTAGTCCCAATTTACCACACTTTCATAGAGGGCCAGATTAAGATCTTTATATAAACTGATGTGAGTGTAAGAAATTCTAATACAAGAGCTCCTGGGCGGCTCGGTTGGTTAAGTGTCTGACTTCGGTTCAAGTCATGATCTCACAGTCCATGAGTTTGAGCCCCATGTCAGGCTCTGTGCTGACAGCTCAGAGCCTGGAGTCTGCTTTGGATTCTGTGTCTCCCCTTCTCTCTGCCCCTCCCTGCTCATGCTGTCTGAGGCTCGTCTCTCTCTCTCTCTCAAAAAAAGAAATAAACATTAAAAAAAATTAGAAATTCTAACAGTATGTTCTTATATTTCTTATGGCAATAGCTTTGAAGTTATTTTGAAATAGAACATTCTCTGAGAATGTCAGGTCCTCTATTTGCCGCCCCTAAGCACATGGTGTGGTCAGCCTGCTGGTGTGCCAACACAGCCCTCATCTGTGTTCATGTCCTAATGTCTGGCTTTTTCCTGATTGGGTCAGTCTGGGCCCCAATCTCCTACCACCCTGGTCTGGCTTAGCTGATACTCCCCCTTCTAGTAATGACAAGGTAGGAGAAAAAGGCAACAAATGGCAAGGGATAGGTAGGGAGAGAGATCTTATCTCCAAATTAGTTATCTGAGAGCACACGAAGATGGCAAGCCAGGCAGGTAAGATGGGAACAGATGGCTCATTCTTAGGGTGTTTCTGCTCTAGAGAGGTAGCACTGCTCTCCCTTTGTGTGAGACCCAAGAGTTGGTGTGCATCTTCTGTGCTGGAAGGCACCACCAGCCATTCCAATTAAGAAAGGAATGCTTCACCACTCACCCCTTCCCTCCCTTCACTCTTTCCTCCCCTCTCCTCTCCTCTCCTCTCCTCTCCTCTCCTCTCCTCTCCTCTCCTCTCCTCTCTTCTCCTCTCCCCTCCCCTCTCCTCTCTCCTCTCATCCCTTCCCCTCCCCTCCTCTCTCCCCTCCCCTCCCCTCCTGTCCCGTCCCCCTTCGCCTCTCCTCTCATGTCTCCTTCCTCATTCCTAGACTTGTTTAGCAGATGGGAACACTGGCTCCTTGATAGGTCTGGCCTCACTGCCATTATACAGCCCTACCAAACCCTGTTCTCCTCCTCCTGTAACTCCTCTTACCCATCCATGCCCACTCTGAAAGAGATTCTATCTGCTTGATAACCTAAGCTGCCGTTCTTCCTCCAGGAATTCTGTTATGACTCCTTAAGGCTGAGTGAGGGATTGTGTTTCTATCTCTCGTTGCATCCTTTGCATATTTCTGACATAGCATTTATTGTAACCCACCTTGATTGTTGGTGTACTGATTTTGTACATTAAACTAGCAGACCCTCAAATAAAAAAAACCAATCCATTATTGAGCACCTGGGGTGGCTCAGTCAGTTAAGCATCTGACTTCAGCTTAGGTCATGATCTCACTGTTTGTGAGTATGAGCCCTGCATTGGGCTCTGTGCTGACAGCTCAGAGCCTGAAGCTTGCTTCAGATTTGGTGTCTCCCTCTCTCTCTCTCTCTGCTCCTCCCCCACTCGTGCTCTGTCTCTCTTGGTAGCTCAAAAATAAATAAACACTAAAAAAATCCATTATATTGAGAGATAGAAGTATCAGCCCAACGTGGGCTCAAACAACATCAAATTCTGAGTTACAAAAGGGACCAAATTGATAGGTGACAATAAAGACTGCATAAACAAACTCTTCCTAATACTTCCATAGCATTTGAGTGCGTGCAGATGGTGGAGGTAGGGAAACCCATTTGTATGGGTCTCGGCTGCATATGCCAAGGGGCTCCTCAGGTAGGCAAAATACCAGATACTAAAAGAGCTCAGCTCACAGACTGTGACTTACAAATAAATTATATAGATAGTCATTGCTCTCTTACTTTCTTCTCCCTTGCCTGCCATGCTGTAATGCATTGTTTACGAGCTCTGCAATGAGTCATAGCATGTAAATAAAATAGAATATCCTTTTTCTTTTGCCTCTAAGATTGCATAGAAATTTGTTATACAATAAAAACAACATTAGCATTCTGTGACTACATCCCCCTAGAAAATACCTTCTAGGGCTTTCCAAATAGCTTAGAAGAAGGGTTTCAAACTTTCCCTTTAAAAAACGACTTGAGTCTAGTACTTCTCAGAGGAAATGCCAGCCTCAATTTTTCTTGGCTTAATTTCATTTCAAGAATAGTACATTTTCTTCTTCTTCCTCTCAAGCTCTGCTCTCTAGTCCCAAGAAGAAAAAGAGTCATGGTGAAGCAGCCACAGTTAGTAGATAACAAAGCTGAAGAGCAAAATAATGACAAAATGGCATTAACTACAGATATATCAAAAATAAGAAAAATACTTGGAACAATTTTTCCCAGTGAATTACAAAAGTTAGATGAAACAACCATTTTGTAGATAAATACGTCAGCAAAAGTGACTCAAAGGAAAAAAAAAACCCACAGAATCCCTGCTGTAGTCTGAATGTTTGTGTTTCCTCCCAAACTCATATATTTAAATCCTACTCCCCAAAAAGTGATAGTATTAGCAGACGGGGCCTTTAGGAGATGGTTTAGCCCTGAGGGTAGAGCAGTCATGAATGAGATTAGTACTTTGTGAAAAAAAGGCTCCAGAGAGATCTCTATCCCCTCCTACCTTGTGAGAACCCAGTGAGAGGGTGCTGGCTGTGAAACAGAAGAGGGCTTCCCCAAAAGTGCTACCATGCTCGTGCCTTGACCTTGGACTTCCAGCCTCCAGAACTGTGAGCAATACGTTTCTGTTGTTTATAAGTGCCCTAGTCTGTGGTATTTGTTACAGCAACCCAGTGGACTAAGACAGCCCCAAAGACACTTAAAAATATTAAAGACAACCAAGCAGGAATATAAAAATCTGCTGATGAAAGATGGTGAAACAGTTTGACAAATGAGATCTACCAACAGTTGAAAAAACAGATTCCTGCCATATAAGGATTTTACCTTAAAGTCAAAAAAGATGAAACATTGTCTACTTCAAAGCACTTGTTATTTGACCAGTATGACTTTGATATTAAAACCAAGTTAGGATGATAAAAAAAATAATAAAAGTAACATGCTAATCTCACTTATGAACATTGACCAATAAAGTTCCTAAATAAAACATTAGCAAAACAAACTCAATGTTAAAAAAAACAAAACAAACAATAATTATGACCCAACTGGTCCCAAGAACATAGGTATGAGTTAAGTTCAGAAAAATCTCTTTTTAATATATGTCTGTATTTTATTTTATCAATGATTACATTAGCAGATTTAAAATGAAAAACAAGAGTGCCTGGGTGGCTCAGTCAGTTAAATGTCTAACTCTTGATTTGGGCTTAGGTTCTAATCTTGTGGTCATGAGATCGAGTCCGACGTCTGGCTCCATGCTCAGATTGGGCTTATTTCTCTCCCTCTCTCTCTACCCTTCCCTCACTTGGGTGCTCTCTCTCTCTCTCTCTCTCTGTCTTACACACACACACACACACACACACACACATACACACACACATACATACACACACACAAAATAAATAAATAAGCTTAAAATAAATAAAATAAAAAATGGAAAACAATCAGATTGCCTTAGTAGATGGAAGAAAATGTTTTAAAAATACTATGATTTCACCCAAAAAACAAATAATACAGTTAAGAAATGGGCAAAAGACATGAGTAGACATTTTTCCAAAGAAGACATCCAGATGGCCAAAAGACACATGAAAAGATCCTCAATATCACTCATCATCAAGGAAATACGAATCAAAACCACAATAAGCTACCACCTCACA